>NW_023044979.1:5820482-5912982 GCF_011762505.2 Arvicanthis niloticus | reverse complement strand
CATTCGCTTTACCGGATAAAACTGCAGGCATTTCGATTTCTGCGAGAGCGCTAGCTATCCTGAGGGAAACTTCGGAGGGAACCAGCTACTAGATGGTTCGATTAGTCTTTCTCCCCTTTACCCAGGTCGGACGACCGATTTGCATGTCAGGACCGCTACGGACCTCCACCAGAGTTTCCTCTGGCTTCGCCCTGCCCAGGCATAGTTCACCATCTTTCGAGTCCTAACGCATACGCTTGTGCTCCACTCCCCCTGAGCGGCAGGCAAGACAGGCCGGTGGTGCGCCTTCCGCGGACTGGAGAGGCCTTGGGATCCCACCTCGGGGACCCGGGTGGGGCCCTTCACCTTCATTGAGCCACGGCGGCTTTCGGATGAGCCTCCGACACAGCACATGCGTTAGACTCCTTGGTACGTGTTTCATGACGGGTCGGGTGGGTGGCCGACATCTCCGCTGACCTTGAGCGCTTGGGCTCCGATAAAAAAGCGCGTGACACAGGGTCCCCTTCGAGCCTGATGACGCGACAACGCCCTGGGCGCACTGGGGACAGTCCGCTCAGCCCCCCTGGACCCCCGCCCCCGAGAGGGAGGAAAGCCAAGAGGGGTGGGAGAGCGGTCGCACCGTGGGAGGGTCGGTCCGGCCCCCTCCTCCCCACATGGAGGAGGAGGAGGGGGAGAGCGCGGCGACGGATATCTGGATTCCTTGGCCCCGAAATTCGGCGAGCGCTGCTGCCAGGGGGCTGTAACACTCGGGGAGGGGTGGTTCGGTGCCCGCACATGTGGTAAGCCGCCCCCCCAGCCACCTTCCCAACCATCCCGGAGCACTGCCATGGTGGAAGTCTCCCCCCCTACTGGCCAGTCCCCTGCCGACCCCGCCCCCGGCCCCGCCCGTTGACTATGGTCTCTTGCCTTAGATGGAGTTTACCACCCGCTTTGGGCTGCATTCCCAAGGAACCCGACTCCGGGAAAACCCGGGCCCGGGCACCGGGGGCCGCTATCGGCCTCACACTTTCCACAGGCTGGGCCTCAATCAGAAGGACTTGCCCCCCCCTTCCATGAGCGACGCCGGGGTGTGGGTCTTCCGTAAGCCACATGTCCCGCTAGGCGCTCGCGGTGGGGATTCGGCGCTGGGCTCTTCCCGGTTCACTCGCCACAACTGAGGGAATCCTGGTTAGTTTCTTTTCCTCCACTGACTAATATGCTTAAATTCAGTGGGTCGCCACGTCTGATCTGAGGTCGCGGTCAGAGAGTGGAAGAAGACCGGGCATGCAGGAAGGGAGAGCGAGGTATCTAGAAGGGGCGAAGAGCCGGGGGACTGTCGGGAGTGGAGGGGCCCAAGGACCTGCAGGGTGGAGCGACCCACAACACAGCCGGGTTCCGAGGGGGAGCGGGGACCAAGGGGAGCTTGCGTCGGCGCATGGACACCAGTGTCCCAATGGCCAACACCGGAGCTGGCACCCCTGGGCGAGGGAGGCGAGGAAGGTAGGTGCCACAGGAAAAAAAACAGGAATGCAACTGGGGGGCAATAGGATGTCAAGTATAAATTCCCTTCCTGGGGCATCATCCTGCAACAGGATGTTTTGTTCTTTTGTTTTGGTTTGGTTTTGGGTTTGTTTTTTGTTTGTTTGTTTGTTTGTTTGTTTTGTTTTGTTTTTTTGAGACAGGGTTTCTGTGTGTAGCCCTGGCTGTCCTGTAACTCACTCTGTAGACCAGGCTGTCCTGGAACTCAGAAAACCGCCTGCCTCTGCCTCCTGAGTGCTGGGATTAAAGGGCTGTGCCATCAATTATTGATCATTATTCGTTATCAATTAGTATTGATAATTATTGATTACCATTCACTGATTGGTATTGATTATTGATCATTATTCCATCGCCATCATGCCTCTGCCTCTCAAGGGCTGGGAAGGATGTTTTGTTCTTAGAAAAAACTGCAGAATGTTACTTAGCAGACAGCAGCACACAGAAAGTCTCAGGCAGAGAACAGCAGCCCTTGGGGTCAGATGGACGGCCCAGAACTGCAGTCAAGGACAGTTTAGAGGAAAGTTGTTTTTTTTTTTTGTTTGTTTTTTGGTTTTTTTTTTTTTTTTTTAAAGGGAAGACTGAACAAATAAGGCTTCCACCAATGTCATTAAAATACAAAAAGAAAGAAAATATAGCTTTTAATTTGCTTTGTTTTGTCTTATATTTTTCGAGACAGGGTTTCTCTGTGTAGCCCTGGCTGTCCTGGAACACACTCTGTAGACAAGGCTGGCCTCTAACTCAGAAATCCACCTGTCTCTGCCTCCCAAGTGCTGGGATTAAAGGTGTGCACCACCACAGCCCAGCAGCTTTTAATTTCTTACTTTTTTATACCTGAAAGAAAATAAATATGACAATACCTTTTTTGTTTGTTTTTTGTTTTGTTTCTGTTTTTACTGGAGGCTCTATCATTAGGGACTATTATGTTATTTAAAATTATTTACATAGTAGTAAAAATGAAGAACTCAGGCTAAAATTATTTCCTTTCATAATATGTATTTAATATGTGGAAGTCATAGAATTAACTTGCAACACTAATCTTTCTATAAATATATAAGAATTGACTATCCATTAAGAACTAGAACTCACTTAGCTTCTCCATACCTGCCTTTATAACTACAGGAAGCAATTTCAGCTTTTGAAAGAAAGACTCAATTCAATATCTTTGTTTAGAACCTGAAGTCTACCTTACTGATGAATCTGGTGTATCTGAATTAAAATAAGATTTAATCATTATGTTAAAATTTATTTTCCTTAAACTTTATTAAGGAAATATGGCTTCTATTATTTTCAGGTACAAATTTTTAAGTTTCAAACACCTACATGAACTGAAAATTTTTTCTATATTTAGTACAAAAACTAGTAAAATTCTTTTTTTTTTTTACCTCTTCAGCAATAGTTAAGATAAAAACATGTCACAATAAACTCATACTATTTTAATAAATGTAAACCATCTTATTATCTTGTACCACACAGTCCCTGGGGTCACCAAGGATAAAAATGGTGACGGAGATGCAGTCCATCTCCATTGTCTTAGGAGAGCTGTGCAGCTCACTGTAATAGGAAAACAGAGAACAGACAAGAAGTTTCTATAGAACTTCTGGCAGCCATTTGATTAAACAATAACTTACTAATCATTTTTAGAAAATTTGGTTTCCTATTCCTCATATCCAGAAAATACGCCAGTGTAACTAGATAATCCCGCCTGTATACTACATCCATCCATACATGCACACACATAGATATGCAGAGTGTGTAAATAGCTAATGTACTATAACAAACCTCAAGGGTTTTCTTTTATACATATCAGGTGAAAACAATTCAGATGCTCAGCCCATTTGCTTTCCCTTTATTTTCTGTCTCAAACTTCTTAATTATGTGATTTCTAAAGAATAAAAGAATTTAAGTTAATGTATCTGACTTGAAAGCTTAAAATACAAATTCTCTGTTACTTACTGTTTCCCTTCTAAATACTAGAAAGCTAAACCATAGACATTTGTTTGTTTAAAAGATAATTCTTGTCCAAACTAAAGACATGTATATTTTCTTTGTTGTTTTTCATCTATTTTCAAAATAGGGTCTAAATTTCCTACTACTTCCATGGCCTTCTACTGACATTTATCAAGTACTGAAATTACAAGAACACAAAGGCATATCCACTGGTGTTCTGTAACTTTCTCTACAAGATTAACTAGAACCTATCATCTCTAACATAGGAGTTGTCATTTATTTACTATGTGAATAACATATGTTTTTCATAAAAGGAACAATACTTTTTCCTGAGCATCTGCTCCTGGTTTTACATTTGCTTTTTATAGAAGCCGTTTTCTAACACATTAAACCCTATACCACCACATATAGGATTGAAGTCCTGTATTCAGCCACAAACCAGCTGGCTTGTGGGGAGCCGATGGAAGGTGACTATCATCCTTGCAGCCATCTTGAGCCATGATTACATGAGCTTCCAACAGCTGAGCACACTCTGATAACATCTTGGTTTAGATACCCAGGATCTTTTCTTGGGTGTGTGAGATTAAAAGTGTGTGACTGAAGGGCAAGACTTAGAAATCAGATTTAGAGACAAGACCTAAGGGCATGGCTTAAAGGTGTGACTTAGAGGGGTGGCTTAGAAGTGAGACATATAAAAGGTGAGAGGCAGACAGAAGAAATTATTATTAAGAGTAGGAATTAGGAGAGTACAACTTGGAGTACAATTATGAGTTAGATTATGGGTAGGAATTCGGCAGAGTAGGAATTAGGCATTGAGGAAGAAGACACTTGGACTAGAGAACTCAGAAGAAGAATTATTAGTTATTAGGTACTTGGCACTTGGAGGAAGAACAGAGAATTAAGCATTAGACATTAGGCACTTAGCACTTGAAAGAAACTTGCAACTTGGAGGCACTAGGGACTATGGTCTAGGGACTAGGGACTCAAGACTTGGGACTTGGACTAGGAAGAGAGACTAAAGAATAAACAGGATTGAGTCACACTCTGTCTGGTCTCCATTCTTCGAGTCTGTCCTCTCTCTCTTGCTGAATCCTGACCCGAAGACCTGAGCAGCTGGGGCAGTGAAGGTTCTAGCAGTTTAGCCCCCAAGGCTTTTGGCAGAGCAGGTTCAAACATTGACAGAGCGGTCTGCAACATTTTGGCCCTCAAGCGTGAGGCAGCTCGGGCCACAACACTGGCTTACTACTATTCCAGATGGTATGATGTAAGAAGCAAGTAAGCAGGATTAACTCAGTAAAAAGTTTTATGGGAAAAATGACAACATTTGAACAAGTAACACAAAAATGTGTCTTTAGATGCTACAAATATATGGTCACAGGCTTATAAATGCAGGATTTATGACAATGCTATACGAAATTCACATCCTGGCTATGCTACCTGTTTGTTTTTTGTTTTTCTTTTTAGTAGCATTAATAAGTACAAAAGCTGCTTAAGTAACATTAATAAAAAATTTTATTTCTTTATAAAGATACATGAGTAACAATACCCCAAACTGGACTATACTAGTTATTCATTCTTTCAAATGTCTGTCTACAGAGTTACTCTAATTATATTTCCCACTGCAGACTGAGGGTCAGACTACAGTCTTACCAGATGTTGTCTTAAGATCCTCACCCTAGTGCCAACTTGACTTCTTGGTAACGATGGTCTGACTACATAGAAAAATCATAGAGGATAGATGCAAAAACAATCAATAAAAAATCCCCACTCGTATCTACTTGTCTCAGGCTCTGGCTGAATCTTTCATGCACTATGACAGCCAATTTTGAGTACATCCAACTCTCATAAAAGGCCAGTGAAAGAAGAACACAAACTGGAAAAAAAAATTAAAGAAAGCCTATTTAGTCCCAAATCAGAGGAAGCCTGCCTGATAAGATAAAGGACAGAGCAGGAAGTGAAGATCTTCTTAAATATATTTAAAATGCAAATTATACTAGCCCTCTGTGAGTTCCAGGGCAGCCTGGTCTACAAAGTGAGTTACAGGACACTGAGGGCAATATAAAAAACCCTGACTCAAAAAACAAAACAAAATTCTGACAATTAGCTTTCCTGTGAAAACCATTATGGCCCTTTAGATAATAGTAGCATATCCAACAAAAATGCATGTATTACTAGCAAGAATATACACCATTAACAATACGTGTTCTATGCTTCTACAGCAGAGTAGACAAATGCACATGTGGAAAACAGCTGTGTCAGAAATATAGTAAAACACACATTTAAATAACTAACATTATTTGGATTTGTACTAAAAAGTCAGACCCCACAAGCAGACCATCATGTACTTAGGTGATGCCATGTGAATGTTCTCTCTATTTTAATTGGTCAATATAAGTAACAGAGCCTGTGATTGAATAGTTGTGGGGAAAGGTGGGACTGGAGGCTCAAAAAGGGGTGGCAGGCAGAGGAAGAAAAAGAGAGAAGGAAAAAGGGAGAAGGAAGCCACTATGAACCAGAACCACCTGGCCGGGAGAAACCTCAATTAATAAGGAGTCTTAGTGTTGGGAAATAAGTCAGTATTGTATTAGATTTGCCCAATCTTGACATATGACTTATAATTACAATATTTGGATTGTGTGTCATTTATATGGGCTATTAGGGTTGGAAAATTTAACAAGAAATTGGCGCACCTTATGTCCAGCTTAGAACTGAACTATGCTGAGATGAAAATCCAACCCCCATTCCCCACAAAATAAACAACTAGAGCTTCACTCTAAAGCTGCACCAGGGTGGAAATTAAGCATGCAATGAGTCTAAGGGGTTTACAGAGAGCTGACTGAGAGGCTCCCTCCCCAAGCTCCAAGCAAACATAGGCAACCAGAGGTAGCTTCCAACACCCTGAGTTGGGACACAAGGTGGCGCCAATGTCACAGCATAGTTGGGTTTCCCTGACAGAAAAACCAGGGACCCAAAGTCAAGGCTGCCAGAGAAGCAGCCTTCACAACTGGAGATCAGCATCTGAAAAGACAGCAACTATCTTTCCAAAACTTTCTCACAGACACAAAGAGCTGATCTAGGCATCTCTGCCCTAAGTCAACATTCCTCTGCATGCTTTCTGATTTTTCATATTCCCCCCCCCCCACCCTCACACTTCTAAGAGGGCACAGGACAGCCAAACCAGCTCTCACAAATGGTTACACTGCAGGCTGTCTGCAATCAATACACTGCAGGCTACAGCCCAGACAACAGATCAGAGGGCTCACAACCACAAAAGAACAAGGGTCTTTGTGCTGTCAGCCCCTCCCTACCAATAAAAGAATTGGAAAGGACCACAGAAAGGGCCACTAAGTCCTAAACCAAACACCAGGGAAAAACAAAGACACCAAAAAATAAGACCAAATATTAAAAATTAAAATAGTGCTGGGTGGTGGTGGCGCATGCTGTTAATCCCAGCACTTGGGAGGCAGAGGCAGGGGGATGATGGTGATGGAATAACAATCAATAATAAATACCAAACAATAATCAATAAATGGTAACCAAAAATATCAATACTAATTGATAACCAATAATGATCAATAATTGATGGCACACACTTTTAATTCCAGCACTTGGGAGGCAAAGGCAGGCAGATTCATGCCTGTCGAGGCCAGCCTGGTCTACAGAGTGAGTTCCAGGACAGCCAGGCCTACACAGAGAAACCCTGTCTTGAAAAAAAATAAAAAACAAAAAATAAAAAAAAGAAATATATTCTGTAGGCAGAAAAGATGGAGGGATGGAGCCATCTAAGCCCTTAGATATCAGATATTAAGCTAGAGAATTGGGTTTCAACCTTTCTAATGCTGTATCCCTTTAATACAGTTCCTTGTGTTGTGGCGACCCCCAACTATAAAATTATTTTTGTGGCTACTTCATGACTGTCATTTTGCTACTGTCATAAATTATCATGTAAATATCTGGTTTCAGATGGGTCATGGCCCACAGCTGGGAATTGCTGAGCTGGGGATTCAGTCATTACATGCTGCATTATCAGTCTTGTTGGGTCCAGGATTTTCTGACTATGCCCCCATTCCTCCTGTTAGGAATAGTAATGTATATCTGTGCCATTGGATGCTGAATTTAATTCACTATTTGAACTCACAGGGTTTTAATGAGATTGTGGAAGACTAAGGGGGCTTCTGAAGTAGGATTAAAGACACTTTGCATTGTCACAATGGCTTTTGAACCTTTGGGGCCTGGGAGTAGAATGTAGTGGATTGAATGAGAATGTCTGCCATAGGCTCAAATATCTGAACCCTGGTGGTGACTTAACAGGCTACACCTCACTAGAGGCAGGCTCTGAGGATAGTATGTAGACTAGCCTCAATTCCAGTTCACTCTCTCTGTTCATGTTTGGGGTTTAACATGTGATCTCTCAGCTCCCTGCCATGATGGTCTCATCCTTCTGGAAACACAAGCCAAAATAATCTCTTCCATAAACTGCCTTTCTCATAGTATTTTTTTTTTTACAACACCAGAAAAGTAAATAATATGGGCTATAAATAATTGAGAATTAAAACAAATTTTTTCTTAATCCTAAAAAGTTCACAATAAAATTAGACACCAAAATAGTAAAATGTACTCAACCTCTGTATTCCACTAAATATTTCAGACAGCATCCCATCCTCCTGCAAAGCAGAACTGCTCATCCATCCTCTGGATCTTGGCAGCCATGTACTCATCCCAATCAACCAAGAAAAGGCAAGACAATAAACAACAGTTACAGCTCCCTGCTGTAATAGTCAGTCCAACAGCCTGCCCAGCAGAGTCAGTAGCTCTGGAAATGAAGTAGTGGAGGCAGTGGTCCTTTCTAGAACCCAAAAGTGCATGTGACTGGATAGAATATGCAGGCAAATCTCTGGAGGATGAGACCCAAGGAGAATGTCTAAGGGGATCCCATTGGATAAAGGGTTATGGCAGTTTGAGTCCAGAGGTGTCCTACCCCCAGAAAAATCTCTCCTCCAATGAGTCCAAATAGCTACTTAAAGGGTGTGGCTCACAGCAGACCACGTCCCATGCCTACCACTACTGTGTAGCCCACTGTCCAGCTATGAATCAACACAGATTCACTGAACTGCTATGAGCGAGAAAAATAAAGTTGTAAGACAAACCTAAGCTCTTGAAAAGGCAAGTAGGTAAATGTTAGCAGTGGGGGCAGGGGTCATAGGCAAAAACACAAAAGCAAACACTGAACAGCTCTGATAGTAAACCCCACTGTACTGAGGTAACTGACATGCAGTTGTGCCGTGGGGAGACAGGAAAGCAGTACTTTTTTTTTTGTCTTGAATATTCTCATAAAGAAGCACAAAGTGTCTTGTGAAGCTTATACTGCATACAACTGACAACTACAAAAGTCCCTAAAGGACACATGTGGCAATTTTTTATCCCACTTTCTGGAACTGGGGCTGGGAGAAGGAGAAAACAAGCTGTCAACTGAATCATACCACATGTGTACAAACCGCCCCGTCACTACAGGACCACCCATTGTCCAGCACAGACCCAAGATAAGCACAACTAGAAGCTGAATGGGGAGGAGAGTTACATCAGGATGACCTCCCCAACAAGGTCAAAGAAAGAATGTGGGCTTTTTAAGGTTCAACAGACTGAGTTCATATCTCAGCTCCACCACTGCTAACCTAGTGACCCAAGGCAAAATCCCTCCTCCTCAGGCCCTCATCTCCTCAGAGGCTAAATGAGATAGCCATGGATATTCCCATTAGGTACTGGAGCAGGTAAGTCGACCAGGCAGCGACCCACATGAAACCCAATCAAGTGGCATGGTAATGGCCTCCATCACCATAACATGCCAAGGGTTGCTATGGGTTCTCTCTGACTTCCATATGTACTCAGTACAGGTAGAGTAGGCAAGCCCTGGGGATTAGGCAAAGTGGAGAAAAGTTCAGAAGTCTTTGCTTAACAAATGGTGGGTAAGACCTTCAAATATCACAAAACAACCCCTGACATTAAAGATGATTTAGTATGGAAAGGAATATGAACTATTAATGGATTGAAAGACTTGGATATAATTTATAAAATTCACATTCACAAATATATACAGAGATGAAATCCTCTGGAGTTGACAAACACACTCAGTTAAAGAACAGCTAATTAAAATGCCAAGGAAAGGGTACTGACTGATTTAAGGTAAAAACTATTTAAACTGACTCCAGTTTTTATGCAGAAGAACAAGGGGCCAAGAAAGGCCAAACACTCTTGAAAAACTAGAGACTTGCCTTGCCCTGGAGACTTAGAAAGCTAAAGAAACACACCAAAAAAGACCCAAGCACATATGAAAACCTAGGTAGTAGCATGTATCTGTAGAAGGAAGATATCTAATCAATGAATCTAGAACACTAGAACACAAAGGACGTAAAAATCAGAGTTCTGTCCTGTGTCAAACATGAATAATAATCCACATGTATTCAGGTCTTAAATACATGAATAAAATCTTTGAGAAACATAGAAGCTCCTCCTCCCTTAAGTCAGCAGTTCCTGAGTGCTGATGTTATAACAGGCAACATAGAATTATTAGGATGTGAGGGCACCATGAAATAAGAGAGAAAGTCCCATTTAACCAAAATCAAAAAACAAAAAAACCAAAAATACAACAATTTTGTTTTTTGTGTATCTAAAGATTCCACAATTAAAATAAAAACAAACAAAATTTAAAACTGGAAGCTATAAACAGTGTTGGTAGTGCATTCAACTGCTGACAAAAATTAGTACACAAACATAAAGCTAAAAAGTAATGAATGCCCCCCCAATGGAAAAAAAAAAAACGAATAGATAGAAAAGTAGACCTGATCCACAATAGAAAAGAATGGGTAGTTAACATGTAAAAAGATGTGTGTGTCCTGGTACCGGAGATGCTAGGTAAGGCGACTGCAGCATCTCATGCCTGCTGGTTACTGCTGAGTAGAGACCAGCTACAGAGAGAGCAAAGCTAAGCAAGTTGCCCTTGGATTTTGATAGGAGCTACGTGAGCAGGTGAGACTGGGAGCCAGGCAAGGGGAAGACGGTAATAAAGTCTTCAGTATGTCTCTTGTGTGTGCGAGTGTGTGTGTGTGTGTGTGTGTGTGTGTGTGAGTTTGTGTGTGTATGTTTGATGAAGGCTACCAGGACAAGTCTTGCTGTGTAATTGGCTGCAAGCTATTGTAGTGAGTAATCTGGCTTTAGAGCCATGCTGCCTTCCCCCCCCCCCCGTGCTGGTCTTCCCCTCCCCCACTGACATGTGCCTGCTCCTTTGGTTCCAGTGAGGAAGCTTTGAATCTGGGCTAAGCTCTTCCTACCATGCTGTCTACACTCCTTCAGCACTTTTACCTGCTCCACCCTCCAACAAGCTGAGGATCACCTGTCTAGAGGAGGTGCTCACCTGAATTCAGCATGGGGACCCGCCCACCAACCCCTCATCTGTCCAATTCCCAGACAGCACTGGCAAGTACACAGGGAACCATCCCCCTTCTGCTAGAATCCCCATTCTTCCTAAGATCCACACCCGCCTTCAGCATGTCATGTGGTAGTGGTGTTTAAGAAATGTGTCATTGAAACTCGATTTGCTCTAGTTTGTGGTTTGTCATAGGAATTCTGAAAATACTAAGTAATTAGAATAGATAGTGGGGTAGTAAAATTCTCTTCTCTTCCAGGGAAGAGTTCTAATTAGGAGCAGGTTGTAAGATCTCTAACTTCTAACCTCACACTAGAAAGGGCAGGTGCACCAACAAACTGCTGCCATGCTTGTAGAAACGATAAATGTATTTGGTCTATTGTAAACATATTCCAGATCAATGCTGTGTGCATGACACAGACCATGGCCTACAAAGAGTCCCCCCTGCCCCAAACCAAGCTAGAATCATTCTGAAGGCATCACAGGCAGTTATACCACCTGTAGCCAGCAGGTGGTGAGATGAGAGTGGCCAGGAGCCCAAGCTGCTGAGTGACAATCACTGGTCAGAAGGCACTAAACATCTATGCCCACGGAGTCTTTATATAATTAATATGTGTGCAGTGGGCAAACCAAAACGGTAGGATGAAAATGTGAAACAGGAAGGAGAAGGTTGGAGGAAACAACAAACATGACAGCACTTGTATAGACCAAGACACCAGGGAAACACACAGAAGTACTTGGTGGACACAGATCCTGGCAAAGGAATGGAAAGAGTATAAGGCCTCTTCCCACAACACAGTGACAGAGTAATTCTTAACATCCCAATGGTTCTTGTCACCAGAAAGTGAATCAGAATACCTGACCCAGCTTTCCTAAAACACCAACCATGTGACCTGTAACACTAATCATTACAGTGCCCCTCTCCCTGACCCCCCTCAGTACCCTACCCCCAACTATGAAAGTACCCACCTCATGTCAGCCCAGTCTCACAGAAAAAAAAAAAAACAAAAAACAAAAAAAGATGCACTCAGGTTCCTCCTTGACCCCCAGGATATCCCAGAGCTAAGACAGTAAGGACCATGAAGAAGACCATCCATCCTAACAGCCTGGACTGGAGATGAAGCCCCAATCTTAAGGGGCGCATGAGTCACCCAAGGTCACACAAGACTCTAACAAAGAACAGAAGGCAGATGAGACTCACACTTCTTCCTTCGAAGCCTAGAGCTTCCTTTTCCTTCTCCAGAAATGTTGCCCTCTCCACACACACACACCCAAAAGTTTTTCTTAAAATCCTGATCACTCCACAGGAGATGCACACGACTGTCATTCAGCATCCCTGAGGATGTCTTTCTCCTGCACCCAGGCTCCTGCTAGACCAGGCTTGGCAGCTAAGGGCCTTGAGCCAGTGGCAGGATGGAGACTGGGGATGAGCTAAACATCTGTGCTGAGTAGTCTGAGGTGTGGTGAAGAGAGACAGGGGAGGCAGTAGTGAGGACAAAAGAAGCAGATATGAATTATGTTTTCATCCAGTTTGTGTAACTAGGAAGCACTTGTGCATGCACAGTCACCAGTATCACACATAAAACAGGATATTTCCAAGCCAGTCCATCCATTGACACTTTCTCTAGAAAAATTCATCTCCCTTTGTCTTTTTCTCATCCTGGAGCCTCCTAGAGCGTGGGAAAGTGTTGCCAGACTGCTGGCTGCCCAGTCCACAGCAATCCCTCAAAAGCAGCAGCCTGCCCACCTCCATCCTGTATCCTTGCTTCCTCCTCTTCCTGGAAGCCACCTAAGTGAGCAGGAGACTGTGACCTCCACACCCCCATCCTACTCCCACCAAGCTACAGACTGTGCCTGCTTTCAGGAGCAATAGAAAAAACTCAGAAACCACCCCACCAACACAGGGGCACAGCTGCGCGATCTGACTCACACCCACGGATGCAGGTTTCCTAGTGCAGGTACTTCAGTGTGCCTTTCCTTAGGAGAAGGAGGCAGTGGCAAACTTTGCCATCTTTCTAGGAGACCATGTCTCTCCAGGAAGACTGACAAGTTGAAGCCTCCATTCAGCCATAAACAAGAGGGAAAAGGGAACAGAAAGCTGCAGGGGTTGGGAGGGTGCTGCAATTTTTAAAAGCACTTACCTTTGGGCAGAGAAGGGTAAGATAGTGCAAGGCAGAAGTAGAGGACATTCATAGTGTGGAAAGCAAGGAGAAGGAGCAACAGAAGACTCAATGGTAAGGACTTACCCAGAATATTACATTGAAGAGGAACATCGTGTGCTTCAAGCAGCTGAGATAGCCCCTGGCCAAGCTGCACTTCTTAAATTCTAGAAGGAACACAAAGGACAGGTCCAGGTAAAACCCACATACTTGCTGCCTTTGGGCACATTGTACTTGTCAATCTTAATGTCAGCCTCCGTGCAGATCTGATCTATGAACCAGCGGTGCCTCAGAAGGTGCCAGCAATGAAGACACGATCGAACAGGTGGCCAGAGGTGGACGATTTGACAAAGTCTGAGCCCAAGCCCTTGCTGTCCAAAGATGGACTCCGGTGGATCGAAGAATCCTTGCTACTTAATTTCATTCCCTGGGGGCACAAGGGGTGGGAGGGGTACATTGCTCCAAGTGTGGGATGGAGGGGGCACCCCGACCGGGCACGGGTTCTGAGCAAGTGGGCTTTGGAGCTTCGCACGCCCCCTCTCTGCACCCTAAAGCATTAGCAGAGCAACCACCTCTGGGGGTTCACTGTCTCTGGGACTCGCCTCACTCCCAGCCTTAGCCGGCTGGCCCTGGAGGGCTCTTCGGCACCGCTATAAGCATGCTTGGGGAGTGGGCTCCCCTACATAACTAGGCTTCTTTGGAGAGAAGAAACTAGGCAATTTAACTGCCTCTTCCACCCTGGGACCCACCACCTTGCGGGCACTAGTGAGTGAGTGAGTGAGTGAGCGAGCACACTTATATTTTCTTATCCATGTAATGAAGCTGAGTGTGATCATGAAGGACAGGTGATCTGGGAGTTTTCCTATGTACTAGAAGACACTGCCCTTCAGAACAGCCACTCACACTCACACTCCAGCTGGCCAGCACATCATAGGAGTGTGACAGAAACAAAGGAAGCCCTGCATAAGTTCATCTGCCACTAGAGTTCCTCAGCACCCACAGAGCGCCCACCCTGGGTTGGCCACCTTGGGTCATCGGGGAACATCCCTGGCTCAGTCAGTGTCTCGGGAAAGAGTGGACGTCTGCTGTCCACTGTGAGTGCTGAGAGGTCCTGCTCACAGGGGAAGAAGGCTACATGACAGTGGCTTGTGCGGGGAGGCTGACACAATGTTCTGTCAGGAGGAACATGGCTGGGGAGGGAGGGAGTTTCAGCGCAGGGATGGCACAGGCAAAAGCAACATTTCTTTTGATTCTGATTTTTGTTTTTTGGTTTTGGTTTTGGTTTTTGGTTTTGGTTTTTTTTGTTTGTTTTTGATTTTGGTTTTTTGTTTTGTTTTGTTTTGTTTTTGTTTTTCGAGACAGGGTTTCTCTGTGTAGCCTTGGCTGTCCTGGAACTCACTCTGTAGACCAGGCTGGTCTTGAACTCAGAAATTCCCCTGCCTCTGCCTCCCAAGTGCTGGGATTAAAGGTGTGTGCCATCAATTATTGACCATTATTGGTTATTAGTTAGTATTGATAATTATTGATTACCATTATTGATTATTGATTATTGATTGGCATCAATTATTGATTATTATTCCATCACCATCATCCCCCTGCCTCTGCCTCCCAAGTGCTGCCTTAGCACTATTAAAGGCCTGCGCCACCATGGCCTGGCATAAAAGCAACATTTCTTAGGATTCGTTCTCATTAAGGGACTTTCATACTTCTGATCCTATCTGATCCTCACACCAGACCCCTGCGAGATGAGCCAGGAACGCATCCCAAGTTCTGAATGAGAAATGAGTTTGTATAGCAGGTGGATTCTACCTCTCCTGAATTCTACAACAGACCTAGCAGCTTTTTTCTGAGAACAGTGTTATGTGAGGCTATGCTTCTGTGTGCAAGGCTGGCCCGCATGGAGCTGTACTTCACACACATCCTGCACACACAGAGACGAACAAAGGAAAGGAGAGAAGCTAGAGTGAGAGGAAGCAATCCTCCTCCCTCAGGATTACCAAGCTCAGACAATCATGGAATTTCCACATCAACTGCGACCTCACGGGACACACACAGCTCATCTATCCTGGGAAACATAACAGAAGCTGCTTGCCCCGAACACCAGCTTCATCACCTCCATCTAGAGCTCCCTTTTCCTCCACACTTCACAGACTATGAGCACAGACACTTTGCCAAGTGAAAGCAAAGACAGGCCCTGTCTTCCAAAACCATGGCCCAGCAGAGTAGAAATAATAAAACTGCAATAGATACTAAGTGCTTACCAACCAGCCCAAGGGGAAAGCCCTGACCCACAATGCTTAGCGATGCCACCATGGCCATTTGCAAACAACCCATTAACACCAGCTGGCAAATTCCCTGATTACTTACTCCTATGAAGCTCTCAATTGGCCATCTAAGTAGACTTCAGCAAAACACTGTAACAAACCCAGCCCCATCCAGGGCCCTCCAGCCCCACCCCACCCCCAGTAAAAGTCTCAGTGGTTAGAGTTTGGGGCTTAGTGATGGAGGCTGAATAAGGAACAGGGAAAACAGGGCAGGGAGCTTTCTCAGTCTGATGAGGCGTCCTCAGAGATACCATGCACCCCAGAGAGACAACTGCTGTAATCCTGTCCCATGAGGCAGGCCAAGTCAGTGCTCTAGGCAAAACCCTACAGCCTCCCATGGCCCCAGTGTAAAAAATGAAGTTCTTACAAAAATCCATCGATCTCTTCCTCCCTCCCTCCCTTCCCACCCTCCTCGCTCTGGCCAGCCACCCATTCTGTTCTCTTGCTTCAGAGCCTGAATTCAGCCTGGGTGTTCAGTCTACCTGAGTATTCTCTCCTCAGATCTCCACACGGCCGATTTGCCTGCCTCTTAACCTTCATTCAGATGTCTCCTTCTCTAGGATGTCCCCAGCACACTCTCACCACCTTCTGCTTCCTCCAATCCACTTATTTCCCAAACACAAGGGAACACGGCTTTTTACTACAGAAACTGTTTATGGTATCAACCGACTAGAAACTACCTTCAGAAGGGCAAAGGTGTGTCTGTTCGGTTCCCTGCCACATTTCCACAGCCAAGAACAGACCTCTACATGTATGGGAGGGGCAACGGCAGGGGGTCTGCACATTTTTCTGCATCAGTGAGTGAAGGCAGGCAGGCCTGGAGGTGGTTTCCATTACCTACCATCTTGATTTTCTTAGAGGGGATAGCTAGGCTGAAGGTTATTCCCTGATCAGCAGAGACCCCAGATGTCCTGGCTTTTCCACTGGGATGTAGAATAGGTGTCCCTTGTTCCAACTCTGCACTTCACTTGCTTTCTTCATTTAGGCTGTAATGAGGCCCTATATGGCTAACCTGGACCAACAGAAAGTGCCAGGGAGAAGGCCAAACAGGATGCCAAGCCTGAAGGCCTCCACTGAGCTACAGTGGGAGATCTGAGGTGAGGATTGATGTGTTCCTCAAAAGATTCAAAGAAGACAAGCCCTCTGAACCCCCTGATACCAGTTAAAAGCATCCAGCCACTTTGATTTCCCATTCTCTACTCTGAACAAGAAGAACCACCCCCCAAGTGATGTCTACCCCAGTGGTTAGGGCCAAGCAGCTGTTCCACCATGCCTCAGGTAGGCTCCCCACATACAAGGCAGACAGCTCATACTGCTGTTTTAAGTTCTACAGGCACTCACAGTGACAGAGGAGGCTCTGTGAGCAAATTCAACATTATTTCTGAATTTCTTGTTTGCCAGGTGAGGCAGGATCATGTTCCTGGGCAAGATGCAGTTTTTGGAAGAGTTGGCACTTCAACTAATCCCTGCAGAATGGCTCTAATCCCACCAGGATAAAGGCTTTCCAAGCTAATGGGCCATGTGACATAAGGCACAAAGGCAGGTAATATCCAGACCCATGCAGGAAACAGAGACTTGGCTGCTACTTGGAAACATATGTCTACAAGGCAAAGGCAGGCGAAGGTCAAATTCTGAAGAGTCTTGTGTTACACTGAGGAGTGTGAAAACAAGCTACCAGGACCCTCTGAAGGTTCCAGGGTAGGAGTATGACATGACCCAAGGGATGCTTGGGGAAGGAGACTCCGACCACAGCAGTGGACAATGGGGTGGTCACTTCGGTGGTTCTCTTCTGAGGGAAGCAACAGACAGGGAGAGTGTTCACAGATTGCACTGAGGGAGGGCTCCGATGGGTGGAGCCTGTGTTGTCATCTGGTGCTGACAGCCCTTCATCTCTTCTATTTCTTTTCTCTTTCTTTCTTTCTTTCTTTCTTTCTTTCTTTCTCTCTTTATTGAGATAGAGGAGGAGGGGAGTGGGGGACATGAGAGAGACACAATAGACAGGCTCAGAGAAGAAAACCTCTGTTTCCTTTTGGTGCCTCACTTTTATCAGGGGGTGCAGCTCTCTCAGTACCCTATAATCACAGTGCAGGCAGGGATGCAGCCAGTGACTTAACATTCGGGCATGGATGCATCCTGGACAGCAGGTCCTCCTGCCAGTGTCTGCCAGCTCAGATCTGATCCACAGGTTGGGAAAGGAGGCCTGAGTGTGGAGGGGTTTGGGCCAAGGTCCAGCTGGTCCTCTGTGATCTCAGGACACAGGACACCTACAGTTCTCATTTGGCCCTGACAACAGCAGCTGCCATTCGGGGCCTACTATGTGTCTGAGGACCATGCTAGTTTTTAAACTCCATAGAATGCTCGAGGAAGTATTAGTCTTGCCACTTTGCAAATGGAGTAACGGGTTCAGAGGTTAAAGAGATTATTCAAATACATGAAGCAAAGACTGAACTGGATTGCCTTAGATTCAAAACCTAAGTCCTTAACCTATGCCACACTGACCTGGTAAGAGGAAACACACACCCCGCCCACATGCCAGCTTGCCAATAGACTACCTGGGAGAGAAACACATCAAGGGAACCAGTCTTACAGTCCTGCAGGACTGCAGGTGCTTAAGGCAAATGTGGCCCTTGGATTGGGTTGGCCAGCTCTCAGTTAAACAGGCCCAGGGCCAGGCCCCTCTTCTTCTATCCCACTTTCTCACTCACCCACTATCACTCTCCCCATGCCATCACTAGATCCCTGGACTCCAGTGACTGCTGGAGGTCATGTTCAAGTCTCACCTTGATTCTGTCCCAACAAGGTGATAGAGCCAGTCATTCCCCCTGCTGTACTTGGCTCTATCTTGGAGGGATGCTGCACTGGGCTGTACCCAGGTGATGAATACACATGCTGCAGGCTATAGCCCAGACAAAAGACCCAGAGGGCTCAAAACCACAAAAGCCAAGGGTCTTTGTGCAGTCAGCCCCTCCCTACTAATAAAAAAATCAGAAAGGCCCACTAAGTCAAAAACCAAACACCAGAGGAAAACAAAGACACCAAATAATAAGAGCAAATAATAAAAATTAAAGTAGTAATTACTGCAATCTTTTCCTCCTTCACTTCCTCCCATGTGAGTAAGGTGCTATAGAGAATTAAGGAGTTTCTTAACTAGTGATTTAAAAAGCAGTGATTTTGTTTTGTTTTGTTTTGTTTTAACACTCTTGGCTTCTCAGAGTGTATGTAACTAAAGTCTAAAAAATTAAATTTGCCAAGATACATTGAAGAAAATTTTGCATATTCTTGAGACTAACTCCAAAAACTGTACTAGGATCCACTCTAAAGTAACATTTACCAGCAAAACTTGTAATTATAAACAGTATGACCCAGCCAGGCAGTGGTGGCGCACAGCTTTAATCCCAGCACTTGGGAGACAGAGGCAGGTGGATTTCTGAGTTCGAGGCCAGCCTGGTCTACAGAGTGAGTTCCAGTACAGCCAGGGCTACACAAAGAAACTCTGTCACAAAAAAATAAATGAATAAATAAATAAATAAATAAATAAACAAACAGTATGATCTGCCCTCATTAAGCAATGCAACTATTTTGGTTGATTAGTACTTAATTTTAACTTAACAAACCTCTCCTGAATGATTCAATCATCACAGAGACAATACGATACCACAGTAATGAAAATGTAGCTCCAGCTTTTGTCTACATAACAAGGAACTACACTAAGGACTGAACAGTGCTAATATGCACATACATTAAGAGTCCTGGCCCCAGAGAAACAACATGAAATCATCTAAACCAGGCAATGGAGCACTGATGTATGAACAGTGATCTTAAATGCTAATCGTGTATCAGGCAGTTGCTAAGGTTAAAAAAAAAATGTAATACTGACATACATATTGTGAACAATTTGCTGGGGGATAAACATATACAAATGTGACCATAAGAAGACTCAAAATTAAGAAAAAACTTGGGAGTAATACCCAATAAACAAAGACAAGTGCTAAAATCATCAGAAAGGCAAGAATCTAGATTGGGTGAATGAAAACTCAGAAAGAGGTTATTTGGAATCAAAAAATGGAAAATAAAATTAAATAAATAAGTGATTTGGGGGTGGGGACAGAAACTGATGAAACAGGCTCACCGTGCAAAAGAAAGTGGGTGAGTAGGTATCTTAGAGTTTTATTACTGTGAAGAGACACCATGACCAAGGAAAATTGCATAAGGAAAACATTTCATTGGGCTGACTTACAGAGTCTCAGTCCATTATCATCATGGTGGGAAGCATGGCAGCATCCAGGCAGACATAGTGCTGGAGAAGGAGGTGAGAGTTCTACATCTTGATCTGTAAGCAGCAGCAGGAGACTGTGTCCACACTGGGCACACCTTGAACATCTATTAAAACCTCAAGGCCCATCTTCACAGTGACACACTTCCTTCAACATGGCCACATATACTCCAACAAGGCCATACCTCCTAATAGTGCAGCTCCCTATGGGACAAGCATTCAAACATGAAACTATTGGAGCCATTCATATTCAAACCATCACAATAGATAATTCTTCAGACAGGAAGTTCATAGCTAACACTATATATAACTTAAAATTTCCTGATATCTTCACCAGCCCACAAGACAAACTACTCAACCACTGCAGAGATTAGACCCAGGAAGAGTAGACAGAGCTGGTAGAAGAGACAGCAAAAACAAAGAAGTAATTAGGTGATACCCTTTCCAGACTGAGAATATGGCCCTCTCCTGACTTCTTTGGCAAAACCAAATGGTTACTGCTGTGTATGTACCCTTTCTCAATAAAGAAAGAACATCAGATCGTCTCTCAGGGAAATCACAAGCATGCACCACAAAGGACCTCAACCTTAATCCTGTGTCCCTGCATGAAGATCCTGAGAGATGAAGTGAAGCCTGGGTCGCTCTACAGACTCCAAGATGTTGGAGGCGCCAAAGCTGTGAGACATCTGTCAGGAAAAGTGGCTTACACAGAGTGGAACCAGCCTGTTAGAGACATATTCTGCAGGCAGAAAAGATGGAGGGATTGAGGCATCTAAGCCCTCTGATATCAGATATTAATCTAGAGAACTGGTTTTCAACCTTCCTAATGCTATATCCCTTTAATACAGTTCCTTGTGTTGTAGCAACCCCCAACTATAAAGTTATTTTCATTGCTACTTCATGACTGTTATTTTGCTACTGCCATGAATTGTCATATAAATTACAATTTTCAGATGTTCGTAGGCAACCCCCCTGTATATGGGTCAAGGCCCACAGCTGGGAATTGCTGAGCTGGGGATTCGGTGATTACATGCTGCGTTATCAGTCTTGTTTGGTCCAGCATTTTCTGTATTCCCCCATTCCTCCTTTTAGGAATAGTAATGTATATCTGTGCCATTGTATGCTGAAGTTAATTCACGATTCAAACTCACAGGGTTTTATTGAGACTGTGGAAGACTAAGGGGGCTTCTGAAGTAGGATTCAATACACTTTGCATTACAGCAATGGCCTCTGAGCCTTTGGAGCCTGGGAGTAGAATATAGTGGTTTGAATGAGAATGTGTACCATAGGGTCAAATATCTGAACCCTGGTGGTGATTTAACAGGCTACACATCACTAGAGGCTGGCTCTGACGATAGTATGTAGACTAGCCTCAATTCCAGTTCACTATCTCTGTTCATGTTTGGGGTTTAACATATGATCTCTCAGCTCCCTGCCATGATGGTCTCATCCTTCTGGAAGCACAAGCCAAAATAATTTCTTCCATAAATTGCCTTGGTCATAGTATGTTTATTTTACAGCAACAGAAATGTAAATAATACAGACTATAAATAATTGAGGATTAAAACAATTTTTTCTTAATCCTAAAATGTTCACAATAAAATTGGGCACCAAAAAAGCAAAATGTACTCAACCTCTGTGTTCCACTAAATATTTCAGACAGCATCCCATCCTCCTGCATAGCAGAAATGCTCTTCCAGCATCTGGATCTTGGCAGCCATGTACTCATCCTACAACCAAAAAAAGGCAAGACAATAAACAACAGTTACAGCTCCCTGCCACACAATTAACTTAAAAGACCCCTGACAGATTTACAAATACAGTCTCACTTTTTTAACCCTAAAATAATTAGGCTTCACTCTTTTGATTATCATGTCTTTAAAGTAAAGCTAGAGGTGACAACAATGGTATGTGTTGTCCAAACTGCAAACGCCTTGTTTTTACTGACTATTAAAATTTTATATATTCCCTGTATTTTCTCAAAATAGACACATGAAAAAGAAAATGTTTTACTATATAGAGATGATTAACTGACAATACTATGTACTAGATACTTATATATATTTCCCAATTCTCAGTATTACTAGCAATGCTGAGATAAACTAAAATATATTAAACTGTTCTGTGCAAGAATATCTACTTCCTCAGGACAAAATCCTTGACAGTAAAATAAACTTTAAGCGTTAGAGTTTATGAACACTGAAAATACAGAGTTGGTGTATAAAGTCACATGTTAAACCTGAAGCCATATCATAAAATAAAAATAACAAAAATTATCTAGACATGTAAATATCTTTAATCATTAAAACACACCTATTTCCCAGCCATAATTTTCTGCTTGCTTCCTGCAACACTGCCTCATGGTGGGTGGAACTTCTGTATGGGGAGAAAAAAAAAAGTTAATTTTATACCATAATGTACTCTTCATTGATCTTCTATCAAGGGAAACTGGAAATTTGAAAATTTAAATGTCTGATTAATGCAAGACAAAAGATTACTGCCAAGTAAACCTTATCAAAATGCATTATTCTCAGGTTGCTTTATCAGTTCAATCTGTCCAGAGAACATCCTCCCTACAATTTAAGCCTCATATGTAAACACTTCACAATTTTTCAACTGGGTCAGAGGGGTCAATGGAGAAAGAATCTATACCCTCCTGAATAACAACACTTAACATTCACTTTGCATAAAACATAGATAAGTCCAACTAAGAGTCACTTACTTTTTACCCCTAACAAGTTAAACAATCTACTAAAATATTCCCTTTATCATCTGACCTAAAATGTGCCTTAAACCGTGTCATACTAGCCACACAAGAAAACACACACAGTATAACACATTCGCCATACAAATGCATCCTCCAAGAAGTTCATATGCCAGGCAGTGGTGGTGCACACCTTTAATCCCAGCACTTGGGAGGCAGAGGCAGGGGGATCATGGTGATGGAACAACGATCAATAATCAATGCCGATCAATAATCAATAAACACTTATCAATACTAATTGATAACCAATAATGATCAATAATTTTTGGAACATGGCTTTAATCCCAGCACTTGGGAGGCAGAGGCAGGCAGATTTTTGAGTTCGAGGTCAGCCTGGTCTACAGAGTGAGTTCCAGGACAGCCAGTGCTACACAGAGAAACCCTGTCTTAATAAAAATAAAAATAAATTTAAAAAAATTCATCCCTTAAGAGTCAAAGAGATTCCTATTACAAAATTACTGGTTCAAACTCTGAATCTATATATCTCCTTTTAAAAGCAAATGACTTGAGAATTCTGCTAATGTGTATGTCCCAGCCATTAAATATAACTATATGCAGTCACGTGAATGAGAATGCCCCCCAGACTCAGATATTTGGACACCTGTCAGCTGGTGGTGCTGTTTGGAAGGGATTAACAGGTATGGCCTTGCTGGAGGAAGTAAGTCCCAGGAGGTGAGCTTTGAGAGGTTGAAGACTGTTGTCATATCCAGTCTGCTCCCTCTGCTTCCTGCTTTGTGGCTGAATATGTGAGCTCTCAGCATTCTGCTCCAGCTGCCATGCCTGCTGCTTGCTGCACTGCTTCCCATCATGATGTCTATTAAACTGTAAACTAAGTTACTCTCTCATGGGAAAAGGAATGGGAAGGGGGCTTCCTCAGGTTTGCAGCCTACTTGGCAGAACACCAGGATTCTCTGCTTGAGAACATAAGCTTCCTCTGTCTCAGTCAGCTGAGAATGACAAAGACTCTAGGTTGCCTGGAAGCCAGCAAGCTGGAAGCAGCCTCCTCATGCCATTTCTCTACAAATAGTCAAATATATCTTCAGCTTTAAAGGCAGGTAGTACACCTATAATTTCAGTGTCTGGGAGGTCAAATGAGAATCAGGAGTTCAGGGAAAGCTTAAGAGCTCAAGACCAGAATACAGGAACACAGTCTCAGTTATAAAGAATATATAAATAAGAAATAAAAATATAGTAATTCAGCCGGGCAGGGGTAGTACACACCTTTAATCCCAGCACTCGGGAGGGAGGCAGAGGCAGGGGATAACGGTGATGGAATGACGATCAAAAATCAATGCCAATCAATAATCAATAAATGTTAATCCCAGCACTCGGGAGGCAGAGGCATGTGGATTTCTGAGTTCGAGGCCAGCCTGGTCTACAGAGTGAATTTCCGGACAGCCAGGGCTACACAGAGAAACCCTGTCTCGGAAAAACCAAAATAAGTAAGTAAATAAATAAATAAATAAATAAAAGAGTAATTCATTTGATAACTCATTTAAAATCACCTTTTTCTCACCAGGGTTTCTGCTGAGAAAAGTCAGTTAGAAAAATTCTTACTGATGGTGTAGTGATAAGGGTAGATAGGTCTGACATTCAGACAGATGCTAAGACTATGGGTATGGATCAGGGGTGCAGTACTTGCCTACCATTCAAGAGGCAGTGGGCTTGGTGTCAATACTGAAAAAAAAACCAAGCAAATCCCATAAAAAACTAAAACTGCGTTTTCTATACAAAATTGTCCCAAGGCAAAGACACCTCCCAAGTAGTGGAAATTAGTTAAGAATAAGAGGAGAACAAAATTTACAAACATCTGCCACTTCTCCCCAAATGGGATTCTTTCCCCTCTGAGAGTAGATAGTCTGTCAACTCCAGAGGAGGGTCTGAAAAGTGGGCCATGTTTTTAACAAACACTATACTAAGTTAATGAGAACAGGAGTCTAAGAATCTTCCAAATATACTGATCTCTGTAGTAGGTTGTTAGTATCTTAGAAATAAGAACAAACTAGAAGTAAACAAATTAAGCTTCCCAGAAATCAAATGCCACCTCTGTTAGAAGTCTGCACACAGCTTAGAACACACAACACCAAACCAAACAATTCCAAGGGGGGGGAGTTATTCAGGGCAAAGATGGTGGGGGGGGGGAGAAGAAGAAGTGGGAAGAAGACAGTGAGATCAGGGGGTTCTGCCTGTTTTATATGGGCGGTGACATAGCCTCTCCCAGGTAAAGGTGAAGTAGCCAGGTGGCTTCTGGGAATGTATGGCTGTTGCCTTGGCAACAATGTGGGGGTTGCCTAAATGTGATATCACTGGGTTCAGAGCCTGATACCAACAACCTCACATTAGTTTATCTGTGAAGTGGACTGAAGTAACCCTGGTAAGAAGCAACTGGCTAGAACAACTGTATTCCACCACTTGACAGCACTTTTGTTCACTCTACAGTCAATTTACAAATACAACTGTGACACAAAGAAACAAACTATACAAATGAGAGACACCTAAGAACAAAATTAGTGGATAGAGAACTTTAGCCTTTTCGATAACCATGCTATGTTCAAGGAGATAAAGCAAAGGATAAAACTTAACTTATAAGTCTTTAGCCTTAAAACAAACTACAAATCTGTTTTAAGTTCAAGCCAACAGAGGCTAGCTAGCTATGCAGCCAGAGCCTATCTCAAACACACCAAGCACCAAAATAAGTAAGTGCAACTGCCCCTGAGTGATGTGTAATCAATCCAATTACTGTAATCATATCCAGATGTAAAGTGCTACCTTACCTTCACTTAGAGCTACAAGAAATATTTGTTAGCTAAAACAAATATACAATGAGTTAATGGGTGTGCACATTTAGTCACATGACATAACTCATGATGTGACACAAATGCAGAGAAAGCAACCTGTGGCAACTGCAGGATAAGGTGAGATAAGCTTAGTTTGGACCAAGTCCTATCTCTCTTCTCAGTACCTTTTCCCTTACCTTAACCATCAGTTTTCTACTTAGTTACTTACAACTGAGGACATTAAGTATAGTGGAATCCAGGGACATCTGTAATCAGTTCAATACCTGGAACCTACACAAAAACCAGACTCCTACCAGATGCCCCTGACGTCCACTTGTTGAGGTTTAGTCTGTCACTAGGTATTATATATAATTGCTGGCCCCCAAGGCCTGACTGTCCCAGAGACAAGAGAGTCCACACATAGACCCAAGTGATGCTATGTGATGTTGCCCCCAAATTATTTCCGACTGCTGAATAGAGATGCCAACAGTCAATACCTGATACTTGGACAGAAGAGACAGAAGTAGGTTTTACCATTCCAGGACTTCCCCTGCATCAAAGAAGAACCTGGAAGGGAAAAGAAGATAAAGGGAGGAAGCTGCCATGGGTTAGATGAGTCATAAAATAATGACCACGTGTGTTGGCTAATTGGAGTTAAAAGCAGCTTAGACAAAACATGACAAATTATATAGTGGGATTATTGGCTGGGATAGAGACATGCCAGCTAGAGGATCAATAGCTGCTCTTATGCTAATTAAGGCTTATTGTAAATATATAGGTTGTATGTGTCTTTTATCTGAGAACTAAATGGCCAAAGGCAGGGTAGAATCCCTGAGTTGGGATTAAATAATTTCTACAACATCTACATACACACAACTCCTGCACACACACACACATAAAAATAATAAATGTAATTTTTAAGATTTATTTATTATATTTGTATGAGTATACTATAGCTATTTTTAGACATACCAGAAAAGGACATCAGATTTTATTACAGATGGTTGTGACCCATCATGTGGTTGCTGGGAATTGAACTCAGGACCTCTGGAAGAGCATTCAGTTCTCTTAACTGCTGAGCCATCTCTCCATTCCAATAAATGTAATTTTTAAAGAGGGTTAAAGCACTTGTCATTAAGCATCAGGACCCAAGTTCTATCACCAGAAACCCTGTGGCCTGACAATCTCCCTACTCATTGTCCTCTGACCTCCATATATGCACACGCACACATATAGACATACATACACAGAATAAAATAAGGTCATTATAAATTACTTACTTTATTTATTTATTAAAGGTTTTTCCCATCATCTCTTCTTGACTCAGACTCACTTGTCTTTATTTGATGTAGCTGCCTGCGCCCACAAGACAACTGGGTTCACCTGAAAGGGGGGCTGGGAATGAAAGGGACAGATGGTGAGAAGAGACAAAGCCAAGACAAAGTTCTCTGATCAAGGCTTAAATTTAATAATTGGCTTTCAGATATAAAGGGAAAGGGGAAGCCCCACTCCCCAGAGTCTCTTCTCCGTGTAGCTCAGGGGCTGGGCAAGGAGATAGCAGTCTGGGAGGTGTCAAGGATAGCTCAGCAGGGTAGGTGAGGGGTGTGCATCCTTAATCCTGGGCCCCAAGTGTAAGGAGCGAGCTCAGCAGGCAGTCCATTCAACTCAACTCAGGTGGCCGACTTCAGGTCTCCAATGCAGCCAGCTTCCCAGGTCCTTTGTTATTCGGATCTCTAGTGGTAAACAGCATGTTCCAGCCAGCTCAACTAGGATGGGTTGGCAGCGTGGGGGAAGGGCACAGGTTGACATAGCTTGTTCCCCACATCTACCTTTTCTTTTCTCATGCCTATCATGCTAGCATGTGTTTCTCCTCCCTTAATGTCCACTTTTAAATCTATATTAAATGCTTTATAAACTACAGTTCTGGGGACTAGACAGATTGGTTCCAGGTTAAAAAAAAAAAAAAAAACTTGCTGCTCATGCAGCCTGGAGTCCAAATCCCAGCATCCTGCAAACACCTGTGACTACAGCTTCCATGAATCAGACAACATCTTCTTAGGCAGAAATAATGAAAAAGTGCTTGTAATTTGGAGGAACATGCACTTACAAATATATGGAAAACTTTGTCCTTTTAAAATGTAGCTCACAAAAGAGTTAGGACCTGGGTCATGAGTCAAAGAGAAGTAAGTAAATATCCTGGTTCCTTTGTACCATGTGACCCAAGCAAATACTATTATCTCTACAAACCTGTTTCTGAGTGTGCCATATTTATACGGTGCTTTTGAATATTAAATGGGAAACCACTTAGCAAAAAGTTCTGGAACATAGCCCATACATTGTAATTTACCAATTATTATTAAATTTTGGAACAAATGTTAAAAAGACAGCGGTGTTTCACTTTCATTTTTAAGTGTCAAGCACACGCTTAGAATCCTGACTTAAAGTTGAGGCCGAAATATAAAAGGAATTATAAAAAGCCATTTGCCAAAAATAAATGCGAATTAAAATATCTAGTATTACAGAGATATAATAACTATAGGAAGAACTATGAGTTTTTAAGAATATTTTGATACATAATCTCAAAGTTTTTATTACTAAATATTTTTAGTTTAGGTTTCATAAATGATACAAAAAAACCAACACATTAAAAAAAAAGGAGAGCAAGCCGGGCGGTGGTGGTGCAGGCCTTTAATCCCAGCATTTGGGAGGCAGAGGCAGGTGGATATCTGAGTTTGAGGCCAGCCTTGTCTACAGAATTCCAGGACAACCAGGGATATAAAGAGAAACCCTGTCTCAAAAAAAAAAAAAAAAAAAAAAAGGAAATAAAGAAAAAAAAAAAATGGAGAGCAAAGGTAACTATGTAACCAAAATATGACATGTAGGAAAAACTCCTTGTACAAACTGGTAGAAAACATCACACTACAGAGGATAAAACACCTCTCATTTCTGAACACTTCAAAAAACAGACTGCCCGGAGATCTTCCAGGTTTTCCTGTCTGGAAACAAGAAAGCCCAGTAACTTCATCCATCACCACAATTGTATTTCCAGTAGAACATCAAAGCAAAACCTAGGAAAGCCACTCTGGTGGCTTTCTCACACTCAGCACTTTTTATTGTATTCTAGACATGCAGAGAAACTATTTAGAAAATCAAATTGGTAGGCAACAAACTTTCACTCAAAAACAATATAAAGACGAATTCTATTTTATCATATGGCAATAAAAAAATGTTGTCAGAAGACAGGCAATGGTAACACACTTTTTATCCCAGCACTGTGGATGCAGAGGTAGGTAAGCAGATCACTTGACTTTGAAACCAGCCTGATCTATAGGCTACTCAGTAAGAGGCAGGGCTTCATAGAAAAACCCTGCATCAAAAAAGAAACAACATTTTTGAAAGTGTGGGTTGTCTGCTTGTTTGATTTTAAGGGTTAAGGAGGTGCTCAATAAGTGCAGTGCTGCTCTGCCATCAGGAGGGCCTCAGTTCAGACTCTTATCCACATGAAATCTGCTGCATTGCTGCCTGTTTCTATCCAACTCCAACACTTTGACAAGACACAGATCCTAGGAGTCAGCCAGTCCAGCCAAAATGGCAAGACCAGGTTCAGTGCTTGACTTTAATATTAATGTAGAGAGCAGTGGAAGACATTGGGCATAGTCCTAGGGCCTCTACACACAGCATAGAAAACTCAGACCTATGTTCTTTAGCATGTATTAGCTCAATTCCTCACTATAATGCTATGAAGTAGGTAATACTATAGTCTCATATACAGGTGAAAAAATGAAGCAGCAGACTTCATTAACCAGTCCAGGCTCATGAAATCAGTAAATGGTGGCCGGCAGGATCTGGACTGAAGAAGTCACATGTTCAAATCAACTACAGGATCCATTTAGTTAGAAATTTTTACCAAGAGCCTATTAGGTACCAGGCACAGTTCTAAGTTCTAGGGATAAAATTATAAATAATCTAATGGATCTGTACCCTGTAGTTAGGGAGAGGAGAGCCACAAATTCTAATGGGAATAATTAACAAGTGAAAAGTGTATCTAATAATAAATACAAATGAGAAAAATATTTAATTTAATACTAAACAAAAAAGTCAAAAAGCAAAAAGAGAGAGAGCAGCTTCTATTTTAGGAATCAGGAGTTCTCTCAAGTAAAGAACAGCAATAGAAGACAAAAACAATTACTACCAGCCAGAAGAGGTGTCCAGTGTATCTGCCTGGGTAGCATCCTGAAGCCCAATAGTGAGAGTCACAGGGTAAGGCTAAGGGTAAGCTGGCAGCTTCCCTGATGGCAGGGAGAAGGAGCTTAAATTCAATCCTGTACTTAACTCAGAGCTTTTTGAAGATTTTGAGCACAAAAAGTTCAATCCAAGTTCTTTTTCAAAAGAACTTGGAAAAGATCATTCTTATTATGTGAGGCACAGCAAGCAAAGTAAGGACACCAAATGACAGCACTAATCCCACAATCTAAGGAAGATGACACTAGAACTTAAGACTTGCTTTTGTATAAGGTTTACAAGGAGATGAGATATTAAAAGAACCTACAACTTGTCTCTCAATAATAACTTTTCTCATACTCTCAAGTTCTGTTCAAAGAAAATTACATTTCTAAATATCTATGAATACCCACATTGTATCAATTGGCATTGTTGTTACTAGAAAAGAAGTAAAAAGTATTTTTGGTGGCTTTTTTCCCAATATTTTGCTTAACTTACCCTGTGACTTATTTTGGTTTTTATTCATGGAAACTATGCAAGGCAGAAGAGAAACCATACACTGGAGGTGAGCAGCGAGAGGAAGCTGGAGAACCACAGCGCAGGTCCCTGGCGCCCCTGCCCTGATCTGCAAAAGCTGGGGGAGCAGATGCTCGCATACAGGGAATGAATGGCCCGGGTTGCACCAGCGCTGGAGGAAAGAGTGACTTGCGACACTGTCTCTCGGGGACTCAGAGGCAGGCCCGTGGGCACACAGGTCGGTGAACCACGCAGTGCAGGCAGCAGAGCTGGGGTGGACGTACTGTGGCGGAGAGGGAACGGGGGGGGGGGGTCCTGGTTACACAATTCGGCAGCCTGAGGTGCGCGGGGAGCGTGGACCGAGGCCTCCAGGCTCCCCGCAATTCCCAGACCCACCGGCGCCCACGGGGTCGCTCACCTTCCATGCCACCTCAACACACCATACCTGGGCCTCTGTGTTGCCGCCGCCACTCAGTGCCCTCACCGCAGCCGGGAGGACGCCGGAGAAGGTAACCAGTCAGCAGGGCTCTGAGCAGCACCGTCTGCACCGCGCTGCAGCCCTTGCTTCCTCAGTTGAGGCACAGACTCACGCCTCCACAGGGGCCCCGCCCCGCTCCTCCCCCCACCAGGCTTCTCTAGCGCCCCGCCCCCATCCTCTGAGTGACTGTGCAGCTGCGTCACTCTGCTGTGCTCCCTTGGAAAAAAGGCAAAAACTCTACAGCTTTACTCTTTGGACTCTGACAGGGGTATACTTTGGCTTCCACATGTACAGAGGCTTAACAAGTAATTTTTTGAGCAGTTCTGAAGAGCTACAACTAATACATTAATATGTCTTATCTGATGATTATAAAATAAAAAAATATAAAATTAGAGATGTGCTAGCTATTGGATCACTTCAGGGAAGAGTTTACACAAAACAGACATTATAAAATTTGGTTTTTATTGATTAAAAAAATGGAGTCTGAAAATTGGATATTTAACCTCCTATTTACCTCAAATGGAAGCAAATGCAAGCCAGAGCACAGGATAAAAAATGTTGATGATGTCATCACCTGCATGTCCAACAGCTTTTTGAAATCTGGAACACAAACTCCAGACCAGAATACAAACTGAAAGAGAATGCCTCAACCTCCCTAATGATGAGTCTGAAGGTATTTCCCAAAATATACAAACATGGGCTTCAACTTATTGGCAGGTGGGAAAAAAAAAGTCATGAGGTGAAGGGTCCAGTGTCTAGCTCCTGCTAACTTGCTGTGTGACACATATCTGATCTTTCATTTACAAACTAAAGAAAAGAACACTGTGTCCTCACAGTTCACACAGGTAGGCTCCCTGGAGAGTGGCCACTACTCCACATGCAGCAGTACTTAAATGAGACAGGCTTTCCTTTTCTTCTGTGTTTAACATTCTACACACAGAAACCAGTGCATTCTTATTCTTGTATCTGTATACTGATGGTCTATTTCAGTCTTGCTGTGTTTGTTTGGGATAAGGTCTCACATAACTAAGGCTCAGCTTAGAATTTTTGTACAGCTGAGGGTGTCCTTGAACTTCTGATTCTCCTGATTCTAATTCTCAAAGATATGAAAAAACATACCAAATTTTTGCAATCCTAGAGTTTAAACCTTTCAGGCAAAAACTCTACTATGGAACTATGAATCAAGAGCATTGCAGGTGACAGGAAAATGGGGCTACCCAAAATGATGGATTTGATTCTTTAGTCTTGGGGTTGCAGCAGTCATCATCATCATGTGATATACTGAAGGACCACATCAGGAGAAAGGAATTCTAACCAGCAACCTCAGACAAATGTTGTCTTGATACATGTGGCAAAAAACATCCAAGTAGCAGCCTAGGCTTGGAATTAGACAAGGTGTCTATTGTAGCACCTCTGTACCAAAACTTGACATATGCATTCAGGGTCAATGTACTAAGAGACATTCACCAAAAGTTTTAACTGTCCTTCCATCTCCCAAAGAGTTCAACATGACTGATATAACAAAGCAAGTAGCTCTCATATGCCAGCAGAGCTTGCTAGTTTTCTCCTCCCCAGAGCTGCTATGTGCCCTGATAATACTGGCAGATGATGACATGAATGACAAGAAATGCACCAGGCCTGGCACTTGAAAATGTTTGGGTCAGGCAGTGGTGGTGCACACCTTTAATCTCAGCACTTGGGAGGCAGAGGCAGAGTTCCAGCCCAGCCTGGTCTAGAGAGTGAGTTCCAGGACAGCCAGGGCTATACAGAGAAACCCTGTCTCAAAATAAACAAACAAACTAGAAAAGAAAATAAAAGAATAGAAAAGAAAAAAAGAAAAGAAAATGTTTGGAAAAGCATGCACTCAATGCAATGTTATCTGTCCTTCATTCTATTAAGAAAGATAAGCCTAATAGTCCTGAGAGGAATGAAATATACCTGTAAAATACAAAGTTAGATGGTTGTTCGTTAAATAGTGGTTACCTGAAGTGTCATTTTTTTTTTTCTGAGACAGGGTTTCTCTGTGTACTCCTGGCTGTCCTGGAACTCACTCCTTAGACCACGCTGGCCTGGAACTCAGAAAACCGCCTGTCTCTGCCTCACAAGTGCTAGGATTAAAGGCGTGCGCCACCACCACCTGGATCATTTATTTTTAAATCACATTTTCTGTTGGAAAATAAGAGTTGGGAAAGTATTACTTCTACTCTTATTTACTTCATCTTCAAGTGAAGAAAGCATGAAATTGTTCAGTGGCTCTACATGACTGTAATCTCAACAATTGGGGGTCCCAGATGTAGGAGAATCGAGAGTTCAAGGTCATCTTTGGTCATGTAGCCAGTTGTCTGGATTCAAGGATACAAAAGAACTTGACTCTGCTGTCCAATACCAGGTAAGGTGTTGATGTGTATACACTCTGCCTAAGAAGCAGCACAGGTCCAGCTCAAGCTGACAGCTCTGAGAAGTCCCAGCCTTGGTCCACTCAATTTGTGGTGAATGGGAATCTCAGACAGATTTACTGCTACTTTGGGCAAATAGATAATGAGGAGTTCAGCTTGTCACAAACACATTTAAAGAAGAAAAACACTTTCAGAATATAATAAGGTTGAGGTAATCATTTCTGAAGTTCTTAGTGACTGGAGCTGCCAACTGTGGCATTCTGCAACCTTCAGGAGCCAATTTACATTGTAGGCTTAAAACTTACATTAGTTTAAACAAACAAAACATAAACAAACAAAAAAATTTTTAAACCAATGGGTCACTTCAGTTGTGAACTGTGTTAAGAATTAATATTATGAAAATACATTAAACCTTAAAATTTTAAAGGTTCTAGTAGTAGAAGAGGTAGAGGATTAAAACAACAAACAAGCTGTCTTGAGCCCAGTATGTTATCTGTCATGAGCAGGTTGTGATAAGGGTTTAATGTCCCCATGGAAAGAGGAGGGACAGGTCCTCTGCACTCAGGAATCATATACAGGATTGACTGTGAGATGGTCAGTTCCCTGAGAGGAGAGAGATTATGCCAGAGACAGAGGTTTGATATTTAATTGCTCTTTAATAATGCACAACAAACAATATATTATTACCAATGCTAAAGCTATTGTAACACCGAGGTATTGCCACATTTCCTATGCATTGACTCTATCAATATCAATACAATAAAATAAGCACATGCTTCTGTGCACCTCTTCATCCACATCTTTAATTTTAAAATATGGCTGTATAATCACCTAATCCTAACTCAAACCCTGCTTGCTGTGGGGCATATTTCTTAATTACAACTTTTGAAGTGAGAAACCCTTTATTAATCTTGCCCTTTTTAGATGTTCAGATCCACCTTTAATCTGGCTACTGATTCTTTTGACAACCTACATATATAAAGGACATTGGACAGGTGGTGTTTTTGGTTTTGTTTTTAGTATTTGCCCTACTTTTTTACAAAACAAAGGTGTTTTGTTTGTTTATTTGTGTTTTAAAACTGGTATTAGTAAGTACTTATTTCTTCAGAATTCTGGTATTCACTGAAGATCAGCTGTAATATCCTGCAACATGAAATTAACCAGCCCTTGAGTTTTCTAATTTACCTTGTCCAACAGCCTTTATTGGGACATTCTATTCAATAGCCTTTCTATATACAAAGATTTATTCTCTCTATGATTTGAGATATGTTTATCTACAAAATGTTTACTAATACAACTGTTGTTTTTCTTCACTTTTCCACTAATAAAGATGTGCTGGCTACCAAGAGTGCTCAACTGTGTTTCCCTTATGATTCTGGCTTTTATTTAGGGTTGACTGATACCTGTCATCTGGTGGAAGGAAGCTGCAGTTTCCCTGAGTCCACCATGAAGCCACAAAACTAGACTTTTGTTTCCTAAAATCCCTCTTTAATGTTAATGGTGTTATCATTCTGTCTAAAACTCTACCTCACATTTACCTGGTGAGAACCAGGTATTCTCCTCCCCATAGTTACCTCTCTTTAAAGAGAGATGGAATGTGTTTTATGGGTGTATAGGAAGGTGTGGGGGAATGCCCCACCCCATGGGGATTTGGATGAGACCTCAGAGAAGGGGGCAAAGAATGAAGAGACAAGAGACACAAGGAAGAAGCACCAGTCTGAATGTCTGATCTAGTGCTTAAATTTTATTGTTCAGGTTGCCTTTATAAAGGCAAGCAGGCAGGAGGGTCATCTGACAGTCAGAGTCCAGGGTCATCCCATAATTGCAGAGGTCTCTAAGCCCACAAGAATTCCTAGCACAAATTACTTATCTAAATATCTTCTCATAAGCAAGAAGGCAATTAAAACATTTCTCAGCTTGAGTTGCTTATCTGATTAATATTTCCTCCCTGGCAAAAGGGCAATAAATAAAGTATTCCTTAACTCAGGTTGTTTACTTAACTGACATTTGCTCTCAGGTAGAAGGGGGTTTTGGCTCCCAGCAGGGGAAGGGGATGTAGCAGAAGGCTCATGCCTCCTGCTGAGATATTTTTCCCCAGGAGGGACCATGCCTCATGCTGAGACAGCTCTTACCCCTGAGGAACCTGCCACAAGACTGTATAGTATAAAATATAGTTTATTGAGGATATGGGGAGGGGAGTTAAGAAGGTAGTAGAGGAAGAGAAATGCAGAGAGAGCCAGAGAGTAGAGAAGTAGAGGCTAGGCATGAGCATGTGCAGAGAGAGGGGGAAGGGAAGAGCCCAAGAGAGCAAGAGAAAGAGAACAAAAGGTCAAGAGATCAAAAGAGAGGGAGGGGCAAGCAGCCACCTATACAGGGGATCAGGCTGTTGCCAGGTAACTGTGGGGGGGGGAGCATACCTGGCTGTTGCCAGGTAACTGGGGTGGAGTTTAGACAGAATGCTAAGAAATATCTGGGAAATCCTTCCACTCGTGGGTCAAATTGATACCTCCACTGCACACTGAGTACTGGGCAATGAAGCTGTTCAGCTTGATTACAGGAAGAAGAAGGCAAGTGCTGTGAGGAAAGCCCAGGCAAGGTCTGGAGTCAGGTCCTGGTAACTGCAGGATCATTGTTCTTGAGACAGAACAGCAGGCAGCAGAACAGCCAGAGCTGGAATGGTGGGTTCTCCCCCAGGGCTGGGTGGTGTGAAATTCCTCTTTGAAGACAGAAACAAATGCTAATTGGGTGTAAACCCCTCCTGAGCTCTGGAGAAGATGTGACCCTGCTCTGGAAGCACACTTTAAACTTGAGGAGTGGTAAGGCCCACTGGCCAATCAATGCTTCCAAGCAGACCTGCCAATCAGACAAGGAGGCGGGTTCTTCCTGATATCATTCTGCTAGTTCGAGTTGGTTGTGCAGGCTTGAGTGGTCATCTGTGCCCTGCTCTGATCTCTGCTGTGGATGCTGTGTGGAGACCTCAGGGAAGCTCTGAAATCGAGTCATGGTGAGCACAGGATCACTGCCCACAATGGGTAGGGCAGGCAGCTAAGCAGAGGGAGCTGGGGTGCTGGGTCCTCTCCAGAGCTGCATGGGAAGCATCAGCCAGATGTGACCACCTGTGAGGTCCCTGGTGATGCCCCTCATGTGTTAGATCAGGAGGTGACCTCTGAGTAACTTCACTGTCATGACTGATTCTGAATCTGCACAAAACATTTGGACCAGTTGTTTTCTTCTAGAAACACAAGTGGTTTCTTTGACTCTGCAGCACATGTGTCCAAATCCTTTTGTCTTTTATAGTATACATTAAGAAGACAGGTCTAAACCTAATAGATCTGCTTTTATATGTTACTTTGGTTTTTTGTTTAGTTTTTGTTAATTTTTTTCTATTGCAGTTTTTTATATTTCTTGACTTTATATGTTTAGGGTTTGATTATTATGTGGCAAAGAGACTTTTTCCCAATTTATTTGGCAGTTTGGATGTTTCTTGTACCTTAATAGTCATCTTCCTCTTTACTTTAAGAAATTTTTCAGTTATGATTTCACTGATAAATTTTCCAGACTTATTTTGGTGGGAGTTTTGTGACTGAGTTATTGTTCAATGTACGGATTTGCAGAGAGCCTTGGCTGAGTGCTGCCTCTTTTACTGATCTGTTTGTTTGTTATGTTCCAAAGGGAATGCTTGCTAATGTTGAAATCTGGGAGAAGAGGTGTGCAGGAAGAGATGTACTTAGTAATCTACAAGGAGACTTTGTCATTAACAAGATTAACCTGCTTCTGGTGTTTAGTACAGTACTAGAGGCAACTGTGAAAATTGCATTTTGGATAACAAATATTGTGGTAGATCTATGGAAAGTTTACCTTGTGTCCTTTCAGGCATCACATGTGGGTGAACAGGAACTGTCTGCCCAAGTGGGGGCTATGATACAGGGATGAGGCAGGAAAGGAAGGGCAAGTGGGGATTGTCTGCAGTGTCTTTAGGAGGCATGCACAATAGGAGGGGTAATTTTCACTAATATTATTTTCCAATGGTGATGGCCACTGGTATTGTGTGCCAGTTGTAAGCTCAACTGATATTAGTGTTTGCAGTAACAGACAGTGAGGTAGGTCTTTGGATAAAGTACCTGTTCTACTGTCAGGAATGGCTTGCAGGTAAACAGTAGTATCTTTTGATAATAAGCGGCTTAGTCAAAAAGATGAGTTTGTGAAGTCCAACCAACTCTGTTTTTGAGATTGCACAAAGTCCACTTGGGCAAACATCTTATGACTAAACACACTTATCAACAGCCATTCAAGGTACAACAGCAGGGTTTAGCTACGTATAGATAACTAATAAACCTTAAAGAGGAAAAAATGTTAACCTACCCATCATAGTTGTCAGATGGTTTTGTCTCCTTATTTGGTTCTTGCAAATTATAACAGACATGCCATTTCTAAAAAAAATAAGTTGCTGACCTGTATGTTAATGTCCCAATCTTGTTGTAGCTGCAATAAATACTCAGCACCCCTAGACTTGGCCTCTCAGTTCAGACCTGATGTGAGATTGACTGTGGAGAATCCTTGTTACTGAGCTCATAGTACAGACCTTTGTTTATTTGCATTGCAATAGGTTCTTGGTGGTTATTGGTGTACCAGTGAGTTGGGCACAACATCTTGGTGCATGGACTGGAACCCGGAAACCCTCAGGAATCCCAAGTGAATCCTGATGTGTCATTGTTCTTTGTGTCAGAGTGGCTTATCTGTCAGATTTGTGTCTGTGTACCTTGGGTTTTAGATTTTTCTTGAGTATTTGTAAAGGGAGATGACTAAAGTGAATGTGGAAGCACAGTATAGTGGATGCACTGGAGCATTGAAGCCACAAAGGGCTTGGAAGATGTTTCAAAGCCTGGTGTAGGGGATGGTGTGCCCATGGTCTTAATTTTTGGGATGGTTTTCAGCTGACATTCATTCTAAAGCCAAGAAAAAGCCAGGTTTAGAACTAAGTGCTTTAGTTAGGAGAGATGACAGAGGTTTTGGTTAGTCAACAAAATGATGGACTAGGTATTAGGACTATCTTGTACCTCACTGGTACAATTAGAAATAATTATGTTCTAATTGTACTTTGAGAGAAATGTTTTATTTTAACAGGAAGGGTGATATGTAGGAGGAGCTAAGGTAGGAGGAGTACTGAGAGGAAGAGAAGGAGAGGAAAAGTTAGGTGATGGGAGAAAGAAAGAGAAAGAGGGAAGACATGGAGGCAGATGTTCATGTGTCTCCACCAGCCAAAGATAGTTTATATATCTAGGTTGGGTATTGGGTTACACTTCTTTATTTTTGGATTTTTTGAGACAGGGTTTCTCTGTGTAGCCCTGGCTGTCTTGGAACTCACTCAGTAGACCAGGCTGGCCTCATACTCAGAAATCTACCTGTCTCTGCCTCCCAAGTGCTGGGATTAAAGGCATGCACAACCATTGCCCAGCTGGGTTACACTTCTGATTGAGCATTACCAAACTTATAAAGCCTTTGATTAACATTTTGAAAAAAACTGTATAAAAGCAAAAAGGGAAAGTGGGCATGGAATAGGGGTTTTCTAGGGAGGGGAAATGGGGAAAGTGGATGGCATCTGAAATGTAAATAAAATATCCAAAAGAAAAAAAATTGGGACGGTTAAAGCCTACTTAGTACCCTGCTACATGGCTCACAGCTCCCTTCCTATCTTCATTGTCTCCTTTATACAATGGGAGAAATCTGCTGAGTAGCCTTTACCACCCCCTTGTGGCTGTCTATTTTGTGTGTGGCACTTTGTTATTCTCTCATTGAGGAAATGAGACAGACTCCATCATAATGGATTTAGTTACTAGCCCCACACCTTGGGTTAAATCCTTCTTAAAAACAGGACTTAGACCCATTGACTAGTCCATGACAGAGAGCTCTTCGAGACAGCATCCAGAGCAAAATCAGGCTCTGCCTACCTTGTTTTACAGGGTAGAAAGACAAAGACCTCATTTCCAACCTCCTGAACTACCCTCTTCCCAGTTCATATGTGACTCTGTAGTTTTGAACTTGGAGCTGTCATGAGATGGAAGGTCCGTTCTTCATCGATTCTCACAAATTTAGCATATCTTCCTTGGGACAGAGATCCTGTCCTTTGTGGTGATCATTTCCAGGTCTGTGGAACAATCTGCTTTTCTGTCCACCTTCCAGCTGTTTTAGCCTCCTCTTTGGTAGCACTGGCCTGGGAACCCAGGGTTAAAGATGCTTACCCCAGGTCAGCACAGCCTCTGAGCTCCCTATTCCAGTGTATCCTTCCCTGCTCTGAGTCAGGTGCCCTCTCTATTTTGTTCTTGCTCAGACACAACTCCAACTCCGTCTTGTAGTGTCAGGGGCTCCTGTAATTGATATGGTTAGCTCATTAGTTTTGTGTTGTACCAACTTCCTCACTTATTGTGTCTGTGTCATAATTGTTTTCAGTTCTCAGCATTTCAGAGCTACAGTCATCTGAAGGAGCCTAAATTGAGGGTGTGCCCTCATCAGAATGGCTGGGTGCTATGTCTGTGAGAGATAGTGTTGATGATTGATTAGGAAGGCTCTTCCACCGAGGGTGGCAATATCCCTAAGCAAGAGGTCCTGGGCTGGATGAGAGAGCAGGCTGAGCTTGAGACAGTGACCAAGCAAGAGAGCAAGCCAGGAGATAGTGTTTGTCCATGCTTTTTGCCTTCAGTTTCTAATCTAAGCTTTCAAAATGATGGGCTGTGATCTGACAGAATCATGTACAACAATCACTTATTTCCTGAGATGGTTTTGCTTAGAGGATTCAATCACAGTAGCAGAGTAGCAAGTTAGAACAACAACCAAATGGTATCAAAGGGTTATTTGGCTGCTGTACAGAATCTATGTTGTAGATTGTATTCTTGTGGACAGGACAAATTTTGGGTACAAAGGTTTTTGGATTGGTTGGTTTCTTTAACTCTCCATTGGGGGTCCTGCCTGACTTCAGGATGTGGCCTCTTCAGCATCCATATCTCAATGCTATGCATCTCAGGTATGATCAACTCCATAGTCTCCTTGTCACCCTCCAATTCATGGTCTCTGACACAACCTAAATGTACCCCCTTCTCCCAGCCAGCTGCAGATTTTGATTCATTTTCTTCCTCTGGCCCTCTCTTGTCTCTCACCACACCTGTTGCTGGTTCTCCCTGATTTACCCTTCTTATCTGCTCTCCCATGCAGTTCTCTCTCTTCCATCTGCCTCCTATGATGTTATACTCCCCCTTCTGAGTGATATTCAACTGTGCTCATTTGGGCCTTTTTTCTTGTATAGTTTCTTTGTGTCTATGGAGTGTAGTGTGGGTTTCCTATATTTTATGATTACTATTCACTTGTAAGTGAGTATATACATGCATGTGCTTTTACGTCTGGGTTACCCCAATCGAGATGGTAGTTTCTAGCTGTATCCATTTGCCTGAAAAATTCATGATGTCCTTGTATTTTATAGCTGAATAATGTTTCATTTTGTAAATGAACTACATTTTCTATATTCATATTTTAGTTAAGGGGCATCTGGATTCTTTTCAGTTTCAAGTTCTTATGATTAAAATGGCTATGAACTAAGTGGAGACGCTGCTCTAGGTCACCTGCCTCTACAGAGTCCCTCCTGTATCTTCTGTTTGTCCTTTGAGAGGTTGTTGGCCCCTGGGTATCCATGATGGTGTATCAAGTCTCTATTGGGTTAGGTGGATTCTCTCAGCTGAGGCCAGATGTGGCAGCCCAGTTAAGGGAACAGATTCCGAAGACAGACAGCAGTTTTAGGGACAGCTCCTGCTACAGTTGTTGGAGGACCATCATGAAGACTGAGCTGCACATATGCTACTTATGGGCCATGGTCCTTTGTCCAGGCTGTGTGTGTTATTGTTTGTGGCTCAGTCTCTGAATGTCCCCAAGAATCAAGGTTAATTGAGTCTGTTGTTCTTCCTGTGGAGTTCCTATCCTCTTCAGGACCTTCAATCCTTCCTCCAACTCTTCCATCAGAGTTACCAATGTCTATGCAATGTTTGACTGTGGATCTCTGCTTCTGCTTCAGTCATCTGCTGGGTGGAGCCTCTGAATGGACAATTATGTAAGGCTCCTGTGTGGGAGCATCACAGAATATCCTTAATAATGTCATGGATTGGAGCTTGTCCATGTGTGTCTCCAATTGAATGAGTTTTCATTGGCCATTCCTTAAGTCTCTGCTCCAGCTTTACTTCTGCATTTCTCTTAGACAGGATAAATTTTGTTCTTGGTGTCTCCAGTGTTGTGGTTGAATCTGATCCTTCAGCTTTCTTCTCATGCTCCCATACATTCCCCATTTGGACTCTGTCCCTAAATCACATAAGATACTGTGCACACATTTGCTGTTTAATGCTATGCTATTTTACAAACCTGGTGGTTTTATATTTTTAACTTTATTCATTCTGTTTTTGTTTTTCTAGACCAAATTTCCCTGTGAAGGACTTCTTGTTCTGATTGTAGATATAGAAAGCACATAAGCCCCCTGACATGTTTTTGTTAAGTAAGCACATGCTTTTGTGCTGCTCTTCATCCACATCTTTAATTTTGAAATTTATCCATATGCATAAATTATATTCTATGTCTCTGGATTGCTTATGCTCATGTCATCAATATTATCTGATGCTTCAGATTCATTGAATTGCAGGTGTATGATGTTTTGGTACCTGTTATGTTTGTTGTGAAATTTTTGAACAAATAAGTGAATTATGACTGTGTACATGAATATGAGTATCATGTGTGCCTCATCTTTACTGTTGTCAGAAGATAGCCTCAGAACTCCTGATTTTGAAGAAATGGGCAGGTGTTGGTCCACATGTGTATGCTAGAAATTGATCACCATTATGTGGAAGACTAGCACGAGCTTCCATCTCCTGAGCTATAACTCCTGAACTACATTCTTTATTTCTGATCAGTATGTACATTACTAATATTTTTATCTGTCCATTTTTAAATCCTTAAACATGCATTTCCTTTTAGTAAAGTTTAATTAATGTTGCTGTTTAAACTCATTCACTTCATGTTTATGCCAGATGAATACAGAACTGTAGGGAATGTATAATTCTTTGCAGGAACTTCAGTAAAGAATTGTGAGTTCTCTCTATCATTTTTGTTTCCTGGTTTATTTTTGTAGCAGAGTGAGGTTCTTAACATGTAACTTTTGCTGTCCTGAAACTCATTTCATGACCTTGTTGGCATCCAGCTCAATGACATACACCTGCCTGTACCTCTGTGATTAAAGACATGAGAAATATATATAACTTGCCCATAATTTCTGTAGTTAGTAATTGTTCATATTGTTTTTCAAGTGTTTGCTAAGTACAGTTGATCTGTTTCCCTCTTGTAAATCTTTCTCAATTGTCATTTGTGTTGCAAATCTATATCCAATTCAAAGAGTTCAGGATTGAAACAGGTGAAGCTTATATTTCAACTTCCTTCTAAATTGACATGGTGATAATAATTCATGTGTCAGCAAATAAGTGGAGGAATCACCTGAATTATATGATTAAATTGTCCAGTAAGCATACATTTAATTTGTAGTGGTGTCAGTATCAGGCTTTGTGTTGTACACATGTATCTTATATTTCAGGAAGCAGTGAGTTTCGATGATGTGCATCTGAACTTCACTGCAGAAGAGTGGAATTTCCTGGATCCTTCCCAGAATAATCTCTACAAAGATGTGATGCTTGAGAACTACTGGAACCTCACTGCTACAGGTAAGACTGAATTTTCTTTTGCTTCTCAATATAAGGAAAAAATGTTTCTGCATTACTGACAATCATCTCTTATTTCAATAGAGAACAAGTAATATTGAGTTGAATAAATCAGGTTCATTGCTGTGAAAATTTAGAGTAACTTGAATTTTACCTGATTCCAATACCATATCATTTATTTTCTGGTACCATGTTTTAGGCTATAATTTGGAAGATCATCATATTGAAGAACAACATCAAACTTCTAGAAGTCATGAAAGGTAATTTTAATGTCTAAACTGATACAAATATGCCTGTGAGGAAATTTTACTATGATCTGGAAGTTCTAAAGGAAAACAAGTGTGTAAAATAGCAGTCCTTTTATTGTAGCTATGATTATAATATTCTCCCAAAACTGTGTACCTCAATGTCAGTTATGTGATTTCTGTTTGCAAGGCATTTCTGTAAGAAAGAAGAGAAGGAAACAATGCCTTAAGCGATTCCTTTATTTGATTTGTATCTCAATTAGAACAATGTTGTGGAACTACCAATTTGTATAGTCTCATAATATTTAGATGTTGCATATTGATCAGTGATAAACATGTATCCATAACTTTCTAATAAGAAAATACTCCATAATAAAGTTGGTGATACTCATATACTTGTAGTGAAACTTTTAAGTTTATTGTGAGGTCAGTTTATGAGAGTCAAGAATGTTGTGGTGGAAAATCATTAATCATGTCTGATATGAACTAAAAGTAAATGTGTGTGAATTCAATGTAGAAACCTTCCATTTGTTCTTATTTTTTAATGGGCGTATCAGTTCTTAGAATGGATGAAACCATGTGAGCATAGAGATACTAAAAGTAACAGCGTACCTCTATGTAGATCAGAACAATGAGAAGATATGTAGTATTCTGCCTTTGGTAGACTTTCTGAATAAGATAGACATTTGCAATTCATTGGTTTTCTGACTTTCCTGAGAACATCCGCAACATCACACTGCAGAAAATCTTTATGTGTACTAGAAGTTTGGAAGTTCTTCTGTTTATCTCACTCACAGTGCTACAGTGGTGTGATTCACACTATAGGAAAAACTAAGAAAGCAATCAGTGTTTTAATGCCCTGATATCTTCAGACATGTGAAATATATCATACAGAAATCTCATATAGTAAAAAGATGTTAAAAATGTGAGGCATGTAATAAATGCTCTTACCATCACAAATGTTTTCAAAGAGGTAAAGCTACCCACAGTGAGCAAGTACAACCATGAACATCAAAGTGATAAAACTTTAAGATCTGAGTGCTCTTTATATTACACCAACTGCATAATTTATTTGTATTAATAAAATGATTGATCAGGTTAATGAATGTGGTAAAGCTTTCACATGTGTCCATTATTGTTGCAGGCATGAAAGAAGTCATACTGGAGAGAAACCACATGAATGTAACCAATGTGGTAAAGCCTTTTCACGTCACAGTAATCTCCAAAGACATAAAAGAACACATACTGGAGAGAAACCTTATGAATGTAATGAATGTGGTAAAGCCTTTTCATGTCACAGTCATCTCCAAAGACATAAAAGAACACATACTGGAGAGAAACCTCATGAATGTAGTCAATGTGGTAAAGCCTTTTCATTTCACAGTAGTCTCCAAATCCATAAAAGGACACATACTGGAGAGAAACCTTATGAATGTAATCAATGTGGTAAAGCCTTTTCACATCACAGTAGTCTCCAAATCCATAAAAGGACACATACTGGAGAGAAACCTTATGAATGTAATCAATGTGGTAAAGCTTTTTTATGTCACAATGGTCTCCGATATCATAAAAGAACACATACTCAAGAGAAACCTTATGATTGTAATAAATGTGGTAAAACCTTTGCAAAATCCAGTCATCTCCAAAAACATAAAAGAACACATAGTGGAGCGAAACCTCATGAATATAGTCAAGGTGGTAAAGCCTTTCCATGAAGTTTTTTTTCCTCCTAACACTTATACAAGAACCCATATTGGAGAAAAACTATGAATGTTATCTTTGTGTTAAAGCATTTGCATGTCCCACTAGTCTGTAAAACATTAATGATTTTATACTGGAAAGACACTTCATGAATGTAATCAATGTGGTAAAGACTTTTCAGAACCTTAGAATCTCCATTATTATAAAAAACATGTACAGGAGAGAAACTTTACCAATGTAAATCAATGTGGTAAAGCATTTGCAAGTTCAGTCATCTGCAGTGACAGGAATGATTACATGCAAGAGAGAAACCTGCTTGAATATTAACACAACAGAAATCACAGTGGAGAGAACCTTTATTAACGTAATCACTGTGGTAAAATCTTGGCAATTCACTTTTATCTGTGATTACATGATAGGACACATTCAAGAGAGTGACTCAACGTAATCAAGGTGTTAAGCCCTTGCACGACACAGTCATCACCCATTACATAAAAGAACACGTACTGGAGAGAAACTGAATGTCATGAATGAGGTAAAGCCTTTCCAGGACACAGTCATCTCTGAATACACAAAACAAAATGTGCAGAGTGAAACCTTATGAATGTAGTCAATGTGATAAAGCCTTTGCATGTCACTGTCCTCTCCAAATACTTAAAGGAACACACGCTTTAGAGAAAATTTAAGAAATGTAATGAATGTGGTAAAGCCTGTGCATATCTCTGTAAAGTTTGAAATGATTGTTGACACTTGTCACATTTTTTTCACATAATAAATAATCCCGAGAAACTCAATGACTGTGTGTTGGATAAGATCATACAACTTATTTCAGTCACAGATGACTTTTGATATTATTGAAGGTGCCCAAACACTACTGTGATACACAAAGGCTTTAATGGATTGATTACTTACTAAAGAATTTAGTCTTCTATAAAGATACCAGAAAGTATAGTAGAAATAAACTGTGGTGATTTAAATATGCTTGACCCTAAGAAGTAGCAATATTAAGAGATGTGCCTTGAGGGAGATGTTACCTTTTTGAAGAAATTGAATTACTGTTTTGGTGATCTTTGGAGCTCAGGCCAGTACAAAACAGACCCTCCTACCACTTGCCTGGAAGACAGTCTCTTCCTGAATGCCTTCACATGAGGATGCAGAACTCTCAGCTCCTTCTCCAGCATCATGGCTGCCTGCATGCTGACATTCCTGCTATGATGGCAATGGAATAAACATTTGAAAGTGTAAGCCAGGCCCAATTAAATATTTGCCTTTAATACAGTTGCCTTGGTTACAATGTCTCTTCTTAGCAATGGAAATTCTATCTAAGACAGAAGTTGGTACCCCAGACTTATGTATTGCTATGATAGGCCTGACTGTTGTTTTTTGTTTTCTTTTATGGAGCAATGTGGGTTTTTAGACTTTGGATCAGTATATGAATTAAGTGGAACTTACTGGGCCGTCCTAGTAGGAATATGAAACACATATGTAGTGAGGGTGATTTGAACTTTGTGTATAGTTTTTTGATGTTTTGCAGAAGAATGTTGCTGTCTTTTGCCCTTGTCTGTAGAGTGTCCTTGAAGATAAGGTAAAGAGGTTGATGTTCATTGCATTGACAAAGGAAGTCTCAGTGAAGCCAGCAAAGCCTTTGACCTATGTTTAGTCTCATGATGATTGTTTTGAGCAGGCATAGTAATGTTAGAAAGAAAAAAATATAAAATGTTAGATCAAAGGAGAAAATCTAACCAGGAAGTTGAATAAAGCTAAATTCTGTGATCAATGATATTAAATGGAATTAAAGGAACAGTGACATTAGGGCAAGATTCCATCCACCTAAACTTACGGATGTGAAGTTGGACAAAGGAGAACTGTATCGTGTTAGGCATTATTACCACCTAGTTATTGTTTTCATGTGGACACAAGAGTTACCAGTATGTGTGAAGTTGACAATTGATGGATTGTGATTACTATTTTGGGTTATCATTTTAAGAACTAAAATAAAATACTTAAGTACAGGCATGGAGGTACGAGCCTTAAATCCCAGATAAACATCAAACAGATCTCGGATTCAAGTCTTCCAGGTAGAGAACACGATTTAAGTAAGGAAATTTTAGGTATGGGCAAAGTGTTACACATGTATTACCCAACATTCAGAAGACAGAGCCATGCAGATCTGAGTTCAAGGTTTATCTACAGAGCAAGTTCAAGGACAGCTGAGCTTAGGCAGTGAAGTTGTTGAAAAATAGAAAGCTGGTGATGATGTAATAGAAGGGGCCATGTTCCAGCCCCAGCAAGCAGAGGAACTCAGGAGATCTTAGAGGGAAGAATGGAAGGGATGACTGAGACAATTGATGCTGGTTGGCTGTAGTTAGAAAATTAGTGGTGATGAAGAAGAAACCAGCATCACTGAGGTGAAATCTTCTGGTAAGTGTTTTCTAAGAGGAGAAAGACATTGTATTCCAGAGGTAGCCAAGGTTTTCCCATGTGGTGCAGCTTGACTCAGTCCTGTGTAAGACTCACCCAGGTGGCACTGGTTTTAAGGCATGAATATTTCATGCAGCACAGCTGAAGCTTGGCACCATGAAGTGAGCATGAGAGGAATGCAGTGAAGACTGTATGTCATGGAAGAACCCGGCATGTTGAAGATGTCAGTCCCATGGGATGAGCAGAAAGGACAGCAGCAGCAGTTGATTGGAGTCAAGCAGAACCTAGTGTACTATAGAGGGCAGAGCTGGAGAAAGACCCAGCTTCTTTTGAGGAGTTCAGATCATCTGTGGATCCCAGATACTGGAACAAGAAGCTGTAATTTTGAAGTTACTTTACAGACCCCAAAATCTTTAGATTCCAAAGCTATTGGATACCTTCTCAGGAAAACTACTTTCAGGAAATATAATCAGCCAAAGAGAAGGAATTGTACTGCAGTGAGCAGGACAGGAAGGAGTTGGAGATCTGAAGAACACTTTGACATCAGACATGGAGATGCAGAGTATGGAGATTGCCTTGCTAGCTGTTGGTCTTCTTTTGTCCCAGAATTTCCTCACAGTGGTGATTAGGAATGCTGAAGTATATCCTGTGAATTTGGATGGATATTATGTGCTATGTTTATGAAAGTATAGGGTATCATAGTTATATGATTGGATGAATCTTAGAAGAGACTTTGAACTTTGGACTTTTAACATTCATGAGACTTCTATAGATGATGAGGACTTTTTAAATTGAACCTCACATATTTTGTATTATGCTGTTTAAAAATATCGTCCCCACACACTCATGTGTTTGCACAATCATATGGGGCCAGGCAGTGGAATGTGGTAGTATGAATATGCTTGGCTCAGGGAGTGGGAGGAAGTTATTATGAGATGTGGCCTTGGAGGAAGTGCATCACTATGGGTCTGGTTTTTGAAGTCCCATATGGTGCAGAATGGGCCCTCCTACTAGCTCCCTGGCAGACAGTCTCTTCCTGGATGCCTTAGGATCAAGATGCAGAACTGTCAGCTACGTCACCAGCATCATGTTTTCATTATGCCTACATTGCTTCCTACTATGACAAAAAAAGGAGTAAATCTCTGAAACTGTAAGCCAGTCCCAATTAAAGTGTTGCTTTTATAGGAGTTGCCTTGTTCATGATTTCTCATCATAGCAATGGAAACACTAAGACAGACACCCTGTGAATGGATTTAATATGGTCAAGCCTTTGCACTATTCTCTAGTCTTCATTATCATGACAGAATACATGCTAGAGTCTAAGCATTTCCCCTGTGACTCAGGACATGCCCCCTTATTCTTAAGCATGCCCTCTGTGTATCAAGACATGCCCCCTCAGTCTTAAGCATGCCCCCTGTGACTCAGGACATGCCCTCTGAGTCTTAAACACACCCCCTGTGACTCTGGACAGAGTTCTAAACAAGCTCCTGTGCCACAGGACACACACCCCTGAGTCTTTATCACTCCCTCTGTGTCTTGGGACACATCCTCTGAGTTTTAAGCACACCCACTGTGACTCAGGACAAGTCCCTTCAATCTTAAACATATCCTCTGTGACTCAGGATATTCCCCTGAGTCTTAAGTATGCCCCCAGTGACTAGGGACTGGCCTGCTGAGAGCTAAACATACACCCTGTGTCTCAGGACACACCCCCTGAGTTTTAAGTACATATCTCTGTGTCTCAGGACACACCCCTGAGTCTTAAACACACCCTCTGTGACTCAGGACACACCCACAGAGTCCTAATGGACATGTTTAGTATAATACAGCCTTTGCACACCTCTGTAGTCTTCATCATTATGAAACTATTCATGTAGGACAGTGGTTACATACTGTGCTAAAGCCTTTAAATCATGGGGTCCACTGAGATCCAACACAACTCAAACACAGGACAAGGCAAATAAGAATTCATTGTAATCAAGTCACTGCTGATAAATCAGGGCCACAAAATTACACTCAGAATCTTATCTGCAATACCCAGCCTCACCCCCACCCTGAACCAGAAAGTTATATAGCATCCAAAAGTCAAAATCACACTGTCCTGTGCCAAGTTACAGTGACATTTTTCTCCCAATCACATTTTTTTTCTGTTGTTACTCTATGTCAAATAATACAGAATGTAGGTTGTATGGGCTACACTATCACAGCCATTTGTTCTTTTGTGGTTAGGAATATGCATTATATTTTGAGAAATAAAACATGAATAGCAGAAATTATGGTTAGGAACAGTTGTTATGTTTTAGGAAACAACACATGAATGATGAAAGCTGGTCAGATATTGTTAACTATACAGGTCCCCTATGACCTAAAACTTAGGTTGAATTTATGATTGAATAGAGATTGGTAACAAAAAGGCAGTCCTTAGGGCAAGTTTCTTTTGCTTCTTCTCAACATTTGTATAATATCAACATATTAGAATATATAACAGAGCACATATTGAAGACATATCTTACAAATTTTACCAATGAGATAAAATCTTTTCACAACACAGTCATCTATGAACATAGAAGAACACATCCTGGAGAGAAACGCTATGAATAAGCAATGTGGTAAAGCTTATGCATGTGGCAGTCAGCCTAGAAATCATGAGAAAAGGTCATAATGCAGAGAAATCCTATAAACGTAGTCAATGTATTAAAGTTGTGTACTTTCTGGTATCTTTATATAAGAGTAAACTCTTCAGCATGAAATCAATCTATTAAACCCTTTGTGTATCACAGTAGTCTTTGAGGACCCTCAAGAATACCAAAAGTAATCTGTGACTACAAAGAATTTGGTCAGATCTTACCCAACACACTGAGTTGCTCAAGGTTATTTATTATGAGGAAAAATGTGACAAGTGTCAACAATCAGTTCAAACTTTATGATATCTCTCTATTTTGTTTTAATGTGCAAACTCATTTGTAACACACTTCCATTGAGTTACTCAAGGTTATTTATTATTAGGAAAAAAATGTGACAAGCATAACAATCAATTCAAACTTTATGATGTCTGTCTATTTTGTTTGCACTTACAAACTCATTTGTAATGCCACTGCATTTTCTTTGTATTTTTAGTTGATCATGTATACAACAAAGTTGCTGAAAGAGCTTATCAGCTCTAGGAATTACATTTGGAAGTTTTGGTCCACTTGTATCATCTTCAAATAAAGATAATTTTGGCCAGCCAGTGGTGGTGCACACCTTTAACCCCAGCACTTGGGAGGCAGAGGCAGGCGGATTTCTTAGTTCAAGGCCAGCCTGGTCTACAGAGTGAGTTCCAGGACAGCCAGGACTACCCAGAGAAACCCTGAATCGAAAAACCAAAAAAAAAAAAAAAAAAAAAAGAGAGAGAGAGAGACACTTTTACTTCCTCCTTTCTAATCTGTATTACCTTTATCTTCTTCAGTTTTATTGCTCTTGCTAAACTTTTAGATAGTATTTCTAATAGATATGGAGAGAATGGATCACCTCTTCTTGTTTGTGAATTAGTGGAATTAATATGAATGTCTCTCCATTTAATTTAATGTTGGCTATAAGTTTGTAGTAAAGTGACATTATTATGTTTAGGTATGTTCCTTGTTTCCTTAATCACTCCAGAAACTTATCATAAAGTGGGATTAAATATTGTCACAGAATTTTTCATCATCTAATGAGATGACCACTTGTTTTATTTTCTTACACATTAAGCACATTACATTAAACCATTACTGGATCTCTTTAATGGAGCCTGCCTCATTGATCATGGAGGATGATCTTTTGAAGTGTTTTCTATTTTATTTATTTTATTTTATTAAATATTTTTGCACCGGTGGTTTTAAGGGAAAATAGTCTGTAATTCTTTTTTGTAGCTGAGTCTTTATATTGATTTGGGTATTTGCATAACCATGGGTTCACAAAATAAAATCAGCTAAGGTTTCTTATTTTTCTATATTGTTGAATATTTTGAGGAGTATTCTCATGAACTCCTCTTTGGAAGTCTGGTAGGATTCTACCCTGAAACTCATTGCCCTGGCCTCTATTTGTTTGCAGACTTGTAATGACTTCTCTTTTTCGAGGTGTTTAGGTATGTTTAAGTTATTTACCTTAGTTTGATTTAACTTTGGTAAGTGGAACCTATTGAGGAGATTAGCCTTTTAGAATTTCTAGTTTGGTGGAGTACAGGCATTTTGAAAGTATGTCTTTACCATTCTCTGGCTTTATTCATTGTCTGGTTTTTTGTCACCATTTTGATTTTAGATTTCATTAATTTGGATATTCTCTGTCTTTTAATAAGTGTTTCTATTTTGTCTAATAAAAGGCTCAAAGGACCAACTCCATGTTTCATTAATTCTTTGTATTCTTCTCTTTCTATTCTATGGATTTTGATCCCAATTTGACAATATCTTGATGTCTACTTCTTTCCTTCATTGTTCACTCAATTCTTTCTGTTCTAGACTTTAAAGGATGCTCTTAAATTGCCAGTGTGAGAGCTCTCCACTTTTTTCATGTATGAATTTTGTGCTATGACCGTTCATCTTAGAGACAGTTTCATTTTCTTCGTGTTCCATAAGATTCCGCATTTTGCATATTCATTTGCATTGACTTCTGTAAGGTCTCTAATTTCTTCCTTTATTTCTGTCTTAACCTAGTTTTCACTCAGTAGTGAGGTGTGCAGTTTCCATGAGTTTGTAAGCTTTGTGTTCTTTCTGGTTTTGTTGATATCCAGCTGTAATCCATGGTGGTCTGAGAAGATACATGGTGGTAGCTTGTTTTTCTTGTATGTATCGAGACCTGCAATGTGTCTGAATATGTTTGGAGTTTACAAGTGAGTTTAATGAGGTGCTAAGCAGAAGGTACATTCTCTTATATTTCCGTATATTGTTCTCCAAATTTCAGCTGGATTCATGTTCATGCTATCAGTTAGCTGGAGTATTTCTCTGTTTAATTTTGGTCTGGGGAATTTATCCATTGGTGAGAATGGAGTATTGAAATTTGCAAGTATAAAATATGAAGGTTATTATGTGATTTTTACTTTAAAACACTTTATTTTACAAAGGTATGTGCCCCTATATTTAAGGCACAGATGTTAATAATTGAAATGTCATCTATGGTAATTGTTTTCCCTTTGATGAATATGTCATATCTTTCTCCAATTTTTTTGATTTTTTAAAAACTATTTTAAAATGGCTACCCCACCTTGCTTCTTTGGTCTATTTGCTTGAAATAACTTTTTACAACCCTTTACACTGAAATAATGCTTATTCTTGATGTTGAGATAGCTTTCTTTTTTCTTTCTTTCTTTTTACAGTTTTATTGTTTTTTTAATGATTTGTTTATTTATTTTATGCATATGAGTACATCATTGCTCTCTTCAGAGACATAAGAAGACAGCATCCGACCCCATTACAGATTGTTGTGAACCACCGTAACCCACCCTGAAACTGTATATAAGGGCTCTATATAGGGGAAGTAAAGTGCTCAAGAATCATCCTGGTGTCCTAGAATTTATGTCACAAGACCTGTAACACTTGGGGAGAGCTCTGCTCTCCCAGAACCTGCCTGGGACACCAAGCTACTTCCTTGCCAGCTAGCCGGCTTCTTATTGGCCCAGCCCAGGCCTGGGTCAGCTCAGTGCAGAGAGACAGGGGCAGCACCTGGGAGAAACCAGTCAGTGACAGCATTGAGCAAGTGGAGGAGGCAGTGAAGGCAGGCAATCTCAGCTCCTGCCCACACTCTGTGTCCTTGGACCAGACCTCCTGAATCAGGCTGGAGACCTACAGACAGTGGAGACAGTAGCTAGCCCTCCCTGCTCTCACCCTGAACCCAGCCTAGAGATCATCGTGGGACACCCTCCAGAACAGGGGAGCCAGAGATGGCTGTAATTGTGATTAGTGTCCAATGGTTGAAATTGAATGGAAAGTAAGAAGATAGAGGATACTCAGTAGTCCTGGCTCTGGTTCTTTCTAGAAAAGGTCATACTGTGCTTTCAGATGCCTTTCCTTTAAAGAAGATGAAAGGGAAATATTGTTCCAGTAACCATTATTAGACATGGAAGTTGGAAGGAAACATGCTGCTCCCTGTGGTGGTGCATGCCTTTAACCTCAGAACCCAACAGACAAGTCAGGAAGATCATCAGGCCAAGACCCAGCTCAGCTATCTAATGAACTTGAGGCTGGCCTAAGCTAAATTAAACCATCTTACTTTCACCTCAAATATTTTCATTGAAACTGGTTAGAAAATGTGTCATGTGAGTACACACATCCGTACATATCCCTTTCTATTTAATGTTTTTAGATGTGAATAAATGCATTGGAAAACAAGAAGAGTTAATAATAAAATATTAAAATGAATTTCTGTGGGGGAATTTAAGTTTACTTTAGCTTTTGGGTTTTCTCTTTTGCATCTATATTTCATCAATTTATGTATTAAACATGGATTCCTCATGCAGTTTAATCAAAAGCACAAGCTATGACAAACAGTCTACACAACAGGTGTGGTCTGTAATATTTCATTCTAATTACTAGGTATTAAAAAAATATTAAATACACATTTGTAGCCCAGCTGCAGAGGTCACACATGGATCTGGAAAGTCTCTGGTAGGAGAAGGCCAAGAAAATCTCCAGTGCTGAAGAAAAATCACATAATTCCCAGGATGAGATTTTGTTTTCTCATTAAGCAGCACGGAAGCCTGCTTATGAGCAAGACACTGACTTTGAGCCTTCACAAGACCAACGGCCTCTTTTCCCATTGATGCCCAACAGGGCTATCCTCTGGTACATATGCAGATGGAGCCATGGTTCTCTCCATGTGTACTCCTCAGTTGGTGGTTTAGTCCCTGGAAGCCCTGGGGGGTCTGGTTGGTTGATATTGTTGCTCTTCCTATGGGGTTGCAAACCCCTTCAGCTCCTTCAGTCCTTTCTCTAACTCCTCCATTGGGGACCCCATGCTCAATTCAATGGTTGGCTGCAGGTATCTGCCTCTGTATTTGTCAGGCCCTTGCAGAGCCTCTCAGGAGACAGCTGTATCATGCTCCTGTCAGCATGCACATCTTGGTATCCACAATATTGTCTTCGTTAGCTGATTGTATATTTGATGGATCCCCAGGTGGGGCAGTCTCTGGGTGGGCTTTCCTTCAGTCTCTGCTCCACACTTTGTCTCTGTATTTGCTCCCATGAGTATTTTGTTCCCCCTCTAAGACTCTAAGAAGGACCAATGATCCCACACTTTTGTCTTTTTTATTTTCATTCTCTCTTTCTCTCTCTCTCTCTCTCTCTCTCTCTCTCTCTCTCTCTCTCTCTCTCTGGTTTGTTTTTTTGAGACAGGCTTTCTTTGTGTAGCCGTGGCTCTCCTGGAACTCACTCTGTAGACCAGGCTAGCCTTGAACTCAGAAATCTGCCTGCCTCTGCCTCCCAAGTGCTGGGATTAAAGGCATGTGCCATCACTGCTCGCCTTGTCTTTATTCTTGAGTTTCATGTTGTCTGTTAACTGTATCAGGTATCCTGAACTTTTGGGCTAATATGCACTTATCAGTGAGTGCATAACATGTGTGTTATTTTGTGTTTGGGTTAACTCACTTAGGATGATATTTTTAGTACATTCCATTTGACTAAGAATTTCACAAATTCAGTCTTTTAAATAGCTGAGTAATACTCCATTGTGTAAATGTGCAACATTTTCTGTATCCATTCCTCTGTTGAAGGACATCTGGGTTCTTTCCAGCTTCTGGCTATTATAAATAAGTTTGCTATGAACATAGTGGAGCATATGTCCTTGTTCTATGTTGGAGCAGCTTCTGGGTATATGCCCAGGAGTGGTATAGCTGTGTCCTCAGGTAGTGCTATGTCCAATTTTCTGAGGAACCACCAGACTGATTTCTAGAGGGGTTGTACCAGCTTGCAATCCTACCAACAATCGAGGAGTGTTCCTCTTTTTCCACATCCTCACCAGCATCTACTATCACATGAGTTTTTGATGTTAGTTATTCTGACTGGTGTGAGGTGGAATCTCAGGGTTGTTATAATTTTCATTTCCCTGATGAATAAGGATGTTGAATATTTCTTTAGGTGTTTTTCAACCATTTGAGTTTCCTCAGTTGAGAATTTTTTGTTTAGCTCTGTACTTTATTTTTAATAGGGTTATTTGGTTCTCTGGAGTCTAATTTCTTGAGTTCTTTGTATACTTTGGATATTAGCCCTCTATTGGATGTAGAATTGGAAAAGATCTTTTCCCAATCTCTTGGTTGCCATTTTGTCCTATTGACAGTGTCCTTTACCTTACAGAAGCATTGCAATTTTATGAGGTTGCATTTGTCAATTCTTAATCTCAGAGCATAAATCATTGGTGTGCTTTTCAGGAACTTTTCCCCTGTGCCCATGTGTTTGAGGATCTTCCCCACTTTCTCTTTTTTTTTAGTTTCAGTGTATCTGGTTTTATGTGGGGGATCTTGATCCACTTGGATTTGAGCTTTGTACAAGGAGATAAGAATTGTCGATTTGCAGTCTTTTACTTGTTGACCTCCAGTTGAACCAGCACCATTTGTTGAAAATGGTGCTTTTCCTTTTCCAGCGGATGGCTTTAGGTCCTTTGTCAAAGATCAAGTGACCATAGGTGTGTGGGTCCATTTCTGGGACTTCAGTTCTTTTCCATTGATCTCACTGCCTGTCTCTGTACCAAAACTATGCAGTTTTTATCACTACTGCTCTGTAGTAGAGTTTGAGGTCAGGGATGGTGAATTGAAAGTATGAGAGCTCTCCAAATATTTCATGTAGGCATTTTGTGCTATGAACTTTTTTCTTATCACCACACTCATTTTTTGTGTTCCATAAGATTATACATGTTTCATATTCATTTGCATTGAATTCTAGAAAGTCTCTAATGTCTTCCTCTATGTTTGTCTTAAGCTATTATTCATTCATAGTGTGGTGTTCAGCTTCCATGTGTTTGTAAGCTATGTGTTCTTTCTGGTTTTGTTCATATCCAGCTGTATTCCATGGTGGTCTGATAGGATTCATGGTGTTATTTCAATTTTCTTGTATGTATTGAGGTTGGAAGTGTGTCTGAATATGTGTTCAGTTTACAAGTAAGTTTCATGAGGTGCTGAGCAGAAGGCATATTCTCCTGTATTTCAGTAGAATGTTCTCTAAGTATCAGCTGGACTCATGTTCATGTTGTCAGTTAGCTGGAATATTTCTCTTTTTTGGAGGGGGTGTCTGGAGAATTTGTCCACTTGTAAGAATGGGGTATTGAAATCTTGGTATATAAGTGAATGAGTGTTATGTGATTTTAGGTTTAAAACACTTTCTTTAAGGAAGGTTCGGGACCATGTATTTAAGGCATACATGTTAAAACTTGAAATGGCATCTTTGGTGATTATTTTTTCCTTTAAGGAATTTGTAGTGTCTTTATCTTATTATTTTGATTAATTGTTTAATATCTATTTTGCTACATTTTAAAATGAACACACCAGCTTGCTCCTTTGGTCCATCTGCTTGAAATGTTTTTTTACATTTCTTTACCTTGAATTAATGCCTATTCTCAATGTTGAGCTTCATTTCTTCTCTGCAATTGAAGGATAGATTTTTATTAGTATCTATTCTGTTAGCCTTTGTCTTTTTATTGGTGAACTGTGGTCATTGATACTGAGAGAGTCAATGAACAGTGATTGTTAACTCCTTGTATTTTGTTGTTGTTGCTGCTGGTGGTGGTGTTGTTATTGGGGTATTTGTGTGCTTTCCTTTCTTTTGCAGATAATACAATATTATTTACTACCTGTGTTTTCTTGTGTATTGTTAACTTCCTTGGGTTGGATTCTTTGTATATAACTTTGTGTAAGTTTGTATGTGTAGATAGATATTTTTTAAATTTGACTTAAGCATAGACTATCTGATTTTTTCATTAATAGCAATTAAACTTTTTTCTACATATAATAATCTAGGCATCTGTAGTTTCTGCACCATATATATCCAAGACCTGCTGACATGTACAGACTCCAGTGAGAGATCATCTACAATTTTAACAGTCTTTGTTTATATGTTTCTTGGCTTTTGACCTTTGCAGTTTTTAGTATTCTTTCTTTGTACTTGGTGTTTTGCTTATTATACAGGAAAGAGAATTCATTTTATCATCCATTCTGTTTGGTGTTTGTTGCGGCCTGAGCTGCCCCATGTTTGGGGGTCAAAAATGTTGAGAACCGCACTACCCCTCGTTTGGGGGCCAAAATGTCTCAGACCACTCTGTAAAAGTTGGACCCGCACTGGCAAAGCCTTGGGGGCTAAATTTTTAGAGCCTGCACGGCCCCAAGCTGCTCTGGTCTGTGGGTCCGGGTTCGGCAAAAGAGAGAGTAAGGATGGATGCGAGGAATGGAGACCAGACAGAGTGTGATTCAATCCTGTTTATACTTCACTCTCTCTTCTTCTCTCCAAGTCCCTAGTCTTGAGTTCCTAGTTCCTAGTCCATAGTCCCTAGTGCCTCCAAGTTCCAAGTTTCTTCTTCCAAGTGCTAAGTGCCTAATACCCAATAAGTCTTCTTCCTCAATGCCTAATTCCTACTCCAAGTTGTACTCCCTAATTCCTAGTTCCAAGTTGTATTTCCGAGTGCCTAATAATCTGTTGCTTTCTTCTGTCTGCCTCCAGCTTTTTATGTCTCACTTCTAAGCCATGCCTCTAAATCACGATTTTAAGTCATACCTTTAGGCCTTGTCTCTAAATCTGATCTCTAAGTCACGCCCTTAAGTCTCGGCTCTAAATTACAGCTTTAAGTCTCACACACCCAAGGGAAAATCCTGGGTATCTAAAGCAAGATGTTATCAGAGTGTGCTCAGCTGTTGTGGGTTAATGTAATCAAATCTCTTGTCAGGGTATATGGCTCAAGATGGCTGCAATGATGATAGCTTCCTTCTCTCAGCTCCCCACAGGTGTTTTGATGATACTTTTACTGTGATAGGCACCTTCCTCCTTATGTTAGAAGTTTTTCTTCTATGATTTTGTCATCAGTGTTTTCAAATATGAGTATTCGATCTAATATTCTTCCTCTAGTCCTAGTATTCTTATATTTTATCCTTTAACAGTGTCCTAGATTTTCTGGATATTTTATGTCAGGAAGTATTAGATTTAACATATTCATTGTGTGATATATCCATCCCTCCTATTATATCTTCAGTGCTTGAGATTTGTCTTCCATTTCTATATTCTGTTTGTGAATCTTGCCTCCACTGGTCCTCTTTGCAGTCCTAAATTTTGTTTCCATTATTCCCTCAGTTTGTGTTTTTATTGTTGTTCATATTTCCATGTTTAGGTATTCTTCAGTTTTGTTTCCTTCTACTCTTGGTTTTTTTTTTTACTTTATTTATAATATTTATTGGTTTTCTTCACTTTTTTGTTTGTATTTTCCTTGCTACCTTTGGGGGTATTCATTGATTTACTCCAATTGTTTGTGTTTTCCTGGATTATTTGTTTATTTATTTATTTAGTTTGTTGAGACAAGGTTTCTCTGTGTAGACCTGCCTTTCCTGGAACTCACTGTGTAGACGAGGCTGGACTGGAACTCAGAAATCTGCCTGACTCTGCCTCCCAAGTGCTGAGATTAAAGGTGTGCACCACTGCTGCCCAGCTTCCTAGATTTATTTAAGTGATTTAGTCATTTCCACTGTAAGGGCCTTTATCATCTTCATGCAGTTGGATTCAAAGCCTTTTTCTAGTACTTCAGCTATGTTGGAATATTTAAGACCTCCTATGGCAATATAAATGGGCTCACACTCATTAACCAGAGGGTGATAAATGTTCATCCTTATTACATAATCAAGTACCAATATCATGGAATAGAATGTGGCTATAACTTCTGGGAGTGAAAAGGTTCATTTTATGTCAATGCACTTGATATAAAATAGTTTGTGTCCACACAGTGAAATTTATGGTGGGACACACCATAGGCTCCATGATAGATCCTGTGAAGTATTCAGCTTACATTTAACCCAATGTTAGATTAATGCAATGGTTGTTTTTTCTCCTTATATTGGGCAGATAGGCAAGGAAAGCACTTTTTAAAATAAGTTACTTTTGAAGTGATGATGGTTTTAATAATGTGACTTCCAATCACTAACACTGGAGTCACCATTACCAAAACAAACAAGCAAACAAACAAATAAACAAACAAAACAAAACTGGTGGTTTCAGGGTAATAATTTTCTAATTTGCCAGTGTGTATATTCACATCAGGTGAATGAAGACAAACGAGATTGATACGTATATAACTTTGGAACTTTAGCATAATCCAAGGAATATTGAATTTCCAATTTGTAGATATGTCCAATGCACTTTCAGTGTTAGGTCAGGTCAGATGATTGAGAAAGAACCATTAGCTGTAACTGTGTTTGTCATGTTACAGATCACAGAAGCTAACATTGCACATAGCAGCCAGGTCAAAGAGTACAGTATAAATGCGATTTTCTCGACCAAAAAACTTCCTACACTTAATCAAAGTCAACGTAAGTATATTTTTCAATTGTATTTCTCTTTTCCTTTTTTAATTAAATATTTAAAAATTATTTACATTGCAAAATTGCCTTCTTTTCTAGTTACTGTTCTCTGAGGTCTTCTCCCAATCTTCTTCCCTGCTGCCTCTGAGAGGTTTCTTTCCCACCTGCCCACCCACAAGGACCTCACCTCCACCAGCTTCCCTTTTCCCTGGGGCACCAAGTTTCTACAGTGTTACGTGCATCCTCTTCCATTTTGGCCAGACAAGGCAGTCCTCTGCTGCACACATGCCCAGGACCATGAATTATCTTCTGTATGATCTGTGGTTTTTGTCTTAGACTCTGGAAGCCCTTAAGTGTCCAAGTTAGTTGACACTGTTGTTCTTCCTATGGGGTTGCCATCCTCTTCACCTCCTTGAGTCCTTCCTCAGACTCTTTCATATAGAACATTTCACCCTACAATAATATATATATATATATATATATATATATATATATGAGAGAGAATATCAACAATATAGATAAATATAGATAAATTTAAGCCAAAGTAATGAAAGGACAGAGACAATATCCTAATTACCAAAATCAGAAATGAAATGGGAGACATATAATTTATATATATATACACATATATATATAATTTACATATATATAATTTATTATATATATATATATATATATATATATATATATATATATATATGTGTGTGTGTGTGTGTGTGTGTGTGTGTGTGTGTGTGTGTGTGTGTGTGTCAGGGACATCTCTGTCTTATCACTAAAGGCCTGAAATCAGCCATGGGCCTGAAGACATTGGTAGGCCTAACATGCATGCCTGATAGCACAAAGCCTTTGATCTCTGCGGAAAAGCACTGAAACAGATGGCTAGAAGGTATTGTAAACAAGCATCTTTGGTGGAAGCCTGAGTAGTCATAGACCTTGGGTAGCCTTGGTGGATAGTACCAACTTAGATAAGGACAAGTGAATCATAGGAAGAGTCATAGTGAACTGACCCCTGAACCTTCACCCAGCTGACACTCTGTTCTGGAAGATATCTGTACTCCCCCTGAACACCTTCGCTCCTGTGTCATCCCCTTCCCCACAACCTGCCTTTTTATGTATATAACCCCTGTGTGAAAAAGTGAAAATTGCAATCTGATCAGGCTCTAGACAGGTCGCCATTCTTTGCGTCTTTGCCTGCTACCCACTGCTTCTTTTCAGGTGATCTCCCCGGACCCCTGCTTAATGTTTAATATATTTAATATATTCTACTCAGAAACTCATGGTATCTTCTCCAAAATTGACCATAAAATCTGTCACAAATCAAGGCTCAACAGATACAAGATGACTGAAATATTCTCATGCATCCTAACAAATCACTAGACTAATCTAGACTTCAATAATAACAAAAACATCAGAAAGCCACATACTGAACAACTTTCTACACAATGATAACTTGCTTGGGGAAGAAATAAAGAAATAAAAGACTAGACTCCAGAATTCCATGTGAATGAAGACACAGCATACCCAAACTTATGGGACACAGTGAAAGCAGTGGTAAGACAAAAATTCATAGCACTAAGTGCCCTCATAAACATACCAGAGAGATCCTACACAAGCAACTTAACAGCACACCAGAAAGCTTTAGAACAAAAAGAAGCAAACAGATCTAAGAGACATAGACACCAGGAAATAATTAAACTCAGGGCAGATGTGGATCTCTTGTTCTGGAGGGTGTCCCAGGAAGATCTCAGGCCCAGCATGGGACAGGGTTTAAGCAGGAAGGGGAGATCGCCTGCCTCCATTGCTGCTTCTGGTGAGTTTCCACTGTTGCTGCCCAGTCACTCCCAGGTGCTGCACCTGCCTCCATGCTGAGCTGGCCCGGGCTGGGCCAATAAGAAGCCTGATGGCAAGGAGGCAGCTTGGTGTCCCAGGCAGGTTCTGGGAGAGCAGATCTCTTCCCAAGTGTTACAGGTCTTGCTACAGAAACTCTCAGATACCAGGATGATTCTCGCACACTTTACTTCCCCTGAATATGGTTTCCTGGTGGGTTAGGGTCAGTCAGCAGGTAACATCTATTGGCTTTGTCTGAGAGCTTGGAGATACCTCATCTACATGTGGGAGAGCCTGAGGCACTGTTCCTCCAGACTGATGGCCATGGACCTCTCTGTGGGCTCTGGAGGGCTGAAGCTAAATGAAAAGAAACAGGGCCTGGGAGAAGAGCAGAACACCTGCTGTCTGATAAAGGTCTGGGGTTCAAAGCCTATGTATGTTCTATCAGGCACCCAGGTGTTTCTCACTGCCCACCTCCCCACAGGCAAAAATGAACCAATTAGGAACAATGAGGACAGTACACAGACTTAACGAAACCAAGAGATGGTTTTTGACAAAATCAATAAGATAGAAAAGCCCTTACCCAGACTAACCAGAGGGCACAGAGACAGTATCCAAATTAACAACATCAGAAGTGAAAAGGGAGACATAACAAGAGAAACTGAGAAAGTTTTAAAAAATCATACTTTACATATGATCATACTTTACGTATGCAGGCTTAAGATTACACATTTAGGAAAATCAACTTCTGTTGACCTTCTGTTAAGGTCTGTTGAAATTTCATGTCTAGGTTATCACTTGACCTTCTGAAGAATCTCTGTATCTTCAAGCTTTTCTTAGTACTATTTCTCTCTTAGTGAACATTATTCTACATTATTCTGCTTAGATTGGGTGTGACTTTCCTTGGAAGCTCTGAGGGAATCATTTCTGTATTTTGACTCTCCTCAATGTAGACTGGACACAGGATAGCATAAAACTTAGATGACAGCCAGTTTCTCATAAATGTCGGTCTGAAGACAGATACTTTATTCCCATAAGTATTTCCCAAAACATTTATGATGTAAGTGCTTTAAATACTTCATGAATTTCTTCAGAAATTCCGTTGGCTTTGTAGGTTTTCTTTTCTTCTCATTTGGGAAATTTCCATTGTAATCTATATATAACTCTTTTATTGAAACCACTTAGATCATTCTAACATTTGATAAATTTGATAAATGTTTGTGAAAATATTTATTCAGGAGTGGGAAGTAAGCAATTTATATCCCTTCTTTCTAAGTTCTCATTGGCACCACATTTAAAAATTATCATGGTTCACCCTAAGATAGCAATGAGATAAGTGGTTTTACATACAGAAAATTGACAAATTGTTCCTTATGAGACTGTAGACATCCTGCAATCAGTCACATTAAAAATACTTTACTCAGTATATCTGGAGACAAATTTACATTACGTAAACAGTTATCCCCCTTCCAAGTTGTACAAATACTGGCCAGACATGTCATGAGTTTTGTTTTGTTTTGGTAGGGGTTTAGTAACAATTAAAAAGCCCTGGTGTGATTATTTTAATTCAACAAAGCTGAAGGTATGAAAATGGTTGTGGTTTAATTCAGAAGATAAGATAAGCCCTGTGCTGGATCTGCCTATCTTTGTATTTTTACCTGTTTTTAAAGAGGTTTTACTAGATATGAATATCTTTTAAATTATTAACACGTTTATGCCTGCATAAAATTTAAAATATGTATATATCATAATTAAAACATAGATGTGTTATTCTAGTATGAGTGAGGACAATGTCCAGTATTAATAACATCTTCTGGTCTAGGAGTAGTAAACTCTTTAAAACATGTTCACTATTCCAAAGAAAGATTCAGCCCCATGTTATCATTTTATATTTATTGTACCTGTGTGCATATATTGATTAAATATATTTTTGTCATTTTATATCAATTTTTAAGTTTATTTTCATTAGGAACAAAATGAACTAGGATCAAGTTAACAAGTTTAATTTACTTGTAATCCATTTGCTATTAAGTACAACATGTGAATAACAAAGCATGTCTCATGTGTATATTCTACATGTAATTAATAAAAAGTCAATTTTTAATAAGCCATGAATTTGTGTCTCTTGTTTGTCTGGGATTCCTGCTTCAGAATTTTCATTGTCAAGTGAAAACTTCACATAGAAACATTTAGTAAGCATTTTTTTAGGTTGGTTAGAAATTAAACCAGACAGGTCTAGAGCAGAAGAGTACTGAAGGGCATTTTATCTCAGAGGAAAATTAACTGCAGAAATAACTGGTGGTGAAACACAGGATAGGGTAACATAAATGTTCTTTGCTGGCAGCAAGCTCTGTGAATCTCAAAAACTTAATCTTTGGTTATCTGTGGGGTTCTGTGAATATCAAAGTCTTTGATTCCTTTGTTAGTATGCTAGTTTTGGAGTCAAATGGCTGGAAATACTTTTAGGTTTTTTTGAGAAGCCTCTCTCTAAGTGAGAGAGAAGCTATCAGAATAAGAATAAAACAAACCATTAAGACATAAAATGAATACCTTTTAGGCCTGATAATTCTTCTTTGTGTAATAGGGATAATAGAGATTCAGTGGGACCATCAAGAATAACGGTGGCCACCTTAACCTTAACCCTGAGCCTAACCCCATCCTAACCCTCACCTCTGAATTTCCTAACTTCCTAAATGTAATTCTAAAATCCCTTATCCTAATCCTAACCATGACTGCCTAATCCCCTAACCCTAACTGAAACCCTGCTTGCTGTGGGGCATATTTCTTAATTACAAATTTAGAAGTGAGAAACGCTTTATTAATGTTGATCTTTTGAGATGTTCAGATCTACCTTTAATCTGGGCTACAGATTCTTTGACAACCTACATATATAGAGGACATTGAACAGGGTGGTGTTTTGTTCTTTGTATTGGCACTGGGTTTTTTACAAAACAAAGATGATTTGTTTGTTTATTTTCTTTTTAAAACTGGTATTAGTAAGTACTTATCTCTTCAGAATTCTGGTATTCACTGAAGATCAGTTGTAATATCCTGCAACATGAAATCCACCAGTTCTTGTTTTTCTAACTTCCCTTGTCCAACAGACTTTATTGTGGCATTGTATTAAATCCCCTTTCTACATACATAGATTCATTCTCTCTATGATTTGAGCTGTGTTTATCTATGGAATCTGTACTAATCCAACTGTTGTTTTTCTCCACTTTTCCACTAATGAAGATGTGCTAGCTAACAATAGTGCTCAACTGTGTTTTCCTTATGTTTCTGGCTTTTCTTCAGGGTTTATTCATACCTGTCATCTGGTGGAAGGAAGCTGCAGTTTCCCTGAGCCCAGCATGAAGCCACAAAACTAGACTCTTGTTTCCTAAAATCCCTCTTTAATGTTAATGGTTTTAGCATTCTGTCTAAAACTCTACCTCACAGCTACCTGGTAACATACAGGTATCCTCCTCCCCATAGTTACTTCTCTTTAAAGAAAAATGGAATATGTTTTTTTTAGTGTGAGAGGAGGTGTGTTGGAAGGGGATGTCTCAGCAGGCTCATTCCTCCTGCTGAGATATTTCTTCCCCTAAAGGGACCATGCCTCATGCTGAGACAGCTCTTACCTCTGAGGAACCTGCCACAAGACAGTATAGAATAGAGTATAGTTTATTCAGGACATGGGGAGGGGAGTTAAGAGGATAGTAGAGGCAGAGAAAAGCAAAGAGAGGCAGAGAGTAGAGAAGTAGAGGCCAGGCATGAGCATGTGCAGAGAGAGGGGGAAGGAAAGAGCCTAAGAGGGCAAGAGAAAGAGAGAACTAAAGGTCAAGAGATCAAAAGAGAGGAAGGGGCAAACAGCCACCTTTACAGGGGGCTGCTTTACAGGGGGTCAGTTACCTGCTGTTGCCAGGTAACTGGGGTGGAGTTTAGACAGAATGCTAAGAAATAGCCAGGACATCTTTCCTCTTGTGGGTCAGATTGATACCTCCACTGCACACTGAGTACTGGACTATGGAAGCTGTTCACCTTGATTACAGGAAGAAGAAGGCAAGTGCTGTGAGGAAAGCTCAGGTAAGGTCTGGAGTCAGGTCCTGGTAGGTGCAGGATCATTGCCCTCATAGGGAAGAAACAGGAGCCTGAACAGCCAGAGCTGGAATGCTGGGTTCTTCCCCAGGACTGGGTGGGGTGAGATTCCTCTTTGAAGAGAGAAACAAAAGCTAATAAAGTGCAAATGACTCCTGTCTGGAAAAGGTCTGATCCTGGCCCAGAAGCACACTTTAACCTTGAGGAGTGGTAAGACTTACTGGCCAATCAAGGCTTCCAGGCAGACCTGTCAATCAGACAAGAAGGCTGGTTCTTTCTGGTGTTATTTTGCAGGTTTGCTGTGCCTGTGCAGGCTTGAAAGATCATCTGTGCCCTGCTCTGAGCTCTGCTGTGGGTGCTGTGTGGAGACCTCGGGAAGCTCTGAAATCAAGTCATGGTGAGCACAGGATCACTGCCCACAATGGGTAGGGGCAGGCTGGTGAGCAGTGGGAGCAGTGGGAGCAGTGGGAGCAGTGGGAGCAGTAGGAGCTGGGGTGCTGGTTTCTCTGACTCCGCAGCACATGTGTACAAACCCTTTTGTCTTTTTTCGTATACATTAAGAAGACAGGCATAGGCAGGCAGTGGTGGTGAAAGTCTTTAATCCCCACATTTGGGAGGCAGGGGGATGACTGTGATGGGATAATGATCAATAATCAATGTCGATCAATAATCAATAAATGGTAATCAATAATTATCAATACTAATTGATAACCAATAATTATCAATAATTGATGGCACATGCCTTTAACCCCAGCACTCCGGAGGCAGAGGAAGGGGGATTTCTGAGTTTGAGGCCAGCCTGGTCTACAGAGTGAGTTCCAGGACAGCCAGGGATACACAGAGAAACCCTGTCTTGAAAATTCAAAAAAAAAAAAAAAGACTTCATCCCTTAATAGTCAAAGAGGGTCCTTTTACAAAATTACTAGTTCAAACTCTGAATCTATACACCTCCTTTTACAAGGAAATGACTTAAGAATTCTGCTAATGTGTATGTCACAACCATAAAATATAACTATATGCAGTCACGTGAATGAGAATGCCCCCCAGACTCAGATATTTGGACACTTGTCAGCTGGTGGTGCTGTTTGGAAGGGATTAACAGGTATGGCCTTGCTGGAGGAAGTAAGTCCCAGGAGGTGAGCTTTGAGAGGTTGAAGACTGTTGTCATATCCAGTCTGCTCCCTCTGCTTCCTGCTTTGTGGCTGAAGATGTGAGCTCCCAGCATTCTGCTCCAGCTGCCATGCCTGCTGCTTGCTGCACTGCTTCCCATCATGATGTCTATTAAACTGTAAACAAAGTTACTCTCTCATGGGAAAAGGAACGAGAAGGGGGCTTCCTCAGGTTTGCAGCTTACTTGGCAGAACACCAGGATTCTCTGCTTGAGAACATAAGCTTTCTCGGTCTCAGTCAGCTGAGAACTACAAAGACTCTAGGTTGCCTGGAAGACAGTAAGCTGGGAGCAGTCTCCTCATGCCATTTCTCTACAAATAGTCAAATATATCTTCAGATTTAAAGCCAGGTAGTACACCTATAATTTCAGTGTCTGGGAGGTTGAATGAGAATCAGGACTTCAGGGCCAGACCCATTTACATAATGAGCTCAAGACCAGACTACAGGAACACAGTCTCAGTTATAAATAATATATAAATAAGAAAAAAAAAATAGTTATTCAGCTGGGTGGGGGTGGCACTCATATTTAATCCCAGCACTAGGGAGGCAGAGGCAGGGGGATGACGGTGATGGAATGATGATCAATAATCGATGCCAATCAATAATCAATAAATGGTAATCAATAATTATCAATACTAATTGATAACCAATAATGATCAATAATTGATGGTGCACACCTTTAATCCCAGCACTCGGGAGGCAGAGGCAGGTGGATTTCTGAGTTCGAGGCCAGTCTGGTCTACACAGTGAGTTCCAGGACAGCCAGGGCTACACAGAGAAACCCTGTCTCAGAAAAACCTAAATAAATAAATAAATAAATAAATAAATAAATAAATAAAATAGTAATTCATTTGATAACTCATTTAAGATCACCTTATGCTCACCAGGGTTTCTGCTGAGAAAAGGCAGTTAGAAAATTCTTACTGATGGTGTAGTGAGGAGGGTAGACAGGTCTGACACTGAGATAGATTCTAAGACTATGGATATGGATCAGGGGTGCAGCACTTGTCTGCCATTCAAGAGGCAGTGGGCTTGGTGTGCATACTGAAAAAAAACCCACAAAACCAAGCAAACCCCATAGGAAACTAAAACTGCATTTTCTATACAAAATTGTCCCAAGGCAAAGACACCTCCAAAGTAGTGGAAATTAGTTAAGAATCAGAGGCAAACAAAATTTACATAGATCTGCTACTTCTCACCAAGTGGAATTCTTTCCCCTCTGAGAGTAGATAGTCTGTCAACTCCAGAGGAGGGGCTAAAAAGTGGGCCATGTTTTTTACAAACACCATACTAAATTAATGAGAACTGGAGTCTAAGAATCTTCCAAATATACTGATCTCTATATTAGGTTTTTAGTATCTTAGAAATAAGAACAAACTAGAAGTAAACAAATTAAGTTTCCCAGAAATCAAATGCCACCTCTGTTAGAAGTCTGCACACAGCTTAGAACACACAACACCAAACCAAACAATTCCAGGTGGGAGGATTTATTCAGGGCAAAGTTGGGGGGGAGAAATAGAAGAAGAAGAGGGAAGGCAGGGTGTTCTGCCTGTTTTATATGGGCGGTGACATAGGCTCTCCCAGGTAAAGGTGAGGTAGCCAGGTGGCTTCTGGGAATGTATGGCTGTTGCCTTGGCAACGATGTGCAGGTCACCTAGATGTGATGTCACTGGGTTCAGAGCCTGATACCAACAACCTCACATTAGTTTATCTGTGAAGTGGACTGAAGTAACCCTGGCAAGAAGCAACTGGCTAGAGCAACTGTATTCCACTATGACAGCACTTTTGTTTACTCTACAGTCAATTTACAAATACAACAGTGACACAAAGAAATAAACTATACAAATGAGAGCCACCTAAGAACAAAATTAGTGGGTAGAGAACTTTAGCCTTTTCAATAAGCATGCTATGTTCAAGGAGATAAAGCAAAGGATAAAAGTTAACTTATAAGTCTTTAGCCTTAAAACAAACTACAAATCTGTTTTAAGTTCAAGCCAACAGAGGCTAGCTAGCTATGCAGCCAGAGCCTATCTCAAACACACCAATCACCAAAATAAGTGCAAGTGCCTTTGAGTGATGTTTAATCAATCCACTTACTGTAATTATATCCAGATGTAAAGTGCTACCTTACCTTCACTTAGAGTTACAAGAAATATTTGTTAGCTAAAACAAATATACAATGAGTTATGGGTGTGCACATTTACTCACATGACATAACTCATGATGTGACACAAATGCAGAGAAAGCAACCTGTGGCAACTCGAGGATAAGGTGAGATAAGCTTAGTTTGGACCAAGTCCTATCTCTCTTCTCAGTACCTTTTCCCTTACCTTAACCACCAGTTTTCTACTTAGTTACTTACAACTGAGGACATTAAGTACAGTGGAATCCAGGGACATCTGCAATCAGTTCAATACCTGGAACCTACACAGAAACCAGACTCCTACCAGATGCCCCTGACCTCCACTTGTTGAGGTTTAGTCTGCCACTACGTATTGCAATGCTAACTGCAGGCCCCCAAGGGCTGACTGTCCCAGAGACAAGAGAGTCCACACATAGACCCAAGTGATGCTATTGTGATGTTGCCCCCAAATTATTTCCAACTGCTGAATAGAGATGCCAACAGTCAATACCTGATACTTGGACAGAAGAGACAGAAGCAGGTTTTAGCATTCCAGGACTTCCCCTGCATCAAAGAAGAACCTGGAAGGGAAAAGAAGATAAAGGGAGGAAGCTGCCAAGGGTTAGGTGAGTCATAAAATAATGACCATGTAGGTTGGCTAATTGGAGTTAAAAGCAGCTTAGACAAAACATGGCAAATTATATAGTGGGATTATTGGCTGGGATAGAGACATAACAGCTAGAGGATCAATACCTGCTCTTATGCTAATTAAGGCTTATTTTAAGTATAAAGGTTGTATGTGTCTTCTATCTGAGAACTAAATGGCCAAAGGCAGGGTAGAACCCCTGAGTTGGGATTAAATAATTTCTACAACATCCACATACACAACTCCTGCACACTCACACACATAAAAATAATAAATGTAATTTTAAGATTTATTTATTATATTTGTATGAGTATACTATAGCTATTTTTAGACATATCAGATAAGGACATCAGATTCTATTACAGATGGTTGTGACCCACCAGGTGGTTGCTAGGAATTGAACTCAGGACCTCTGGAAGAGCAGTCAGTGATGTTAACTGCTGAGCCATCTCCCCATTCCAATAAATGTAATTTTTAAAGAGGGTTAAAGCACTTGTCATTAAGCTTCAGGACCCAAGTTCTATCACCAGAACCCCTGTGGTCTGACAACCTCCCTACTCATTGTCCTCTGACCTCCATATATGCACATGCACACATATAGACATACATACACAGAATAAAATAAGGTCATTATAAATTACTTACTTTATTTATTTATTAAAGGTTTTTCCCATCATCTCTTCTTGACCCAGACTCACTTCTGTCTTTGGTTGATGTAGCAGCCTGGGGCCACAAATCAACTGGGTTCACCTGAAAGGGGGGCTGGGAATGAAAGGGGACAGAGGGCGAGAAGAGACAAAGCCAAGACAAAGTTCTCTGATTAAGGCTTGAAATTTAATAATTGGCTTTCACATATAAAAAGAAAGGGGAAGCTCCACCTCCCAGAGTCTCTTCTCCAGGGCCTGGGCAAGGAGATAGCAGTCTGGGAGGGGTCAAGCATAGCTCAGCAGTGTGGGTGAGGGGTGTGCATCCTTAATCACTGGCCAGAGGTGTAAGGAATGAGCTCAGCAGGCAGTCCATTCAACTCAACTCCTGTGGCCCACTTCAGGTCTCCAATGCAGGCAGCTTCCCATTTCCTTTCTTATTTGGATCTCTAGTGGTAAACAGCATGTTCCAGCCAGCTCAACCTAGATGGGTTTGCAGCCTGGGGGAAGGGCACAGGTTGACATAGCTTGTTCCCCACATCTACCTTTTCTTTCCTCATGCCTATCATGTTCGCATATGTTTCTCCTCCCTTAATGTCCAGTTTTAAATCTATATTAAATGCTTTATAAACTACAGTTCTGGGGACTAGACAGATTGGTTCCAGGTTAAAAAAAAAACTTGCTGCTCATGCAGCCTGGAGTCCAAATCCCAACATCCTTCAGACACCTGTGACTATTGCTTCCATGAATCAGACAACATCTTCTTAGGCAGAAATAATGAAAAACTGCTTGTAATTTGGAGGAACATACACTTACAAATATATGCAAAACTTTGTCCTTTTAAAATGTAGCTCACAAAAGAGTTAGGATCTGACTCATGAGTCAAAGAGAAGTAAGTAAATATCCTGGTTCCTTTGTACCATGTGACCCAACCAAGTACTATTATCTCTACAAACCTGTTTCTGAGTGTGCCATATTTATACAGTGCTTTTGAATATTAAATGGGAAACTTAGCAAAGAGTTGTGGAACATAGCCCAAACATTGTAATTTACCAATTATTATTAAATTCTAACCAGCAACCTCAGACAAATGTTGTCTCGATACATGTGGCAAAAAACATCCAAGTAGCAGCCTAGGCTTGGAATTAGACAAGGTGTCTATTGTAGCACCTCTGTACCAAAACTTGACATATGCATTCAGGGTCAATGTACTAAGAGACATTCACCAAAAGTTTTAACTATCCTTCCATCTCCCAAAGAGTTCTACATGACTAATATAACAAAGCAAGTGGCTCTCATAAGCCAGTAGAGCTTGCTAGTTTTCTCCTCCCCAGAGCTGCTTTGTGCCCTGATAATACTGGCAGATGATGACATGAATGACAAGAAATGCACCAGGCCTGGCACTTGAAAATGTTTGGGTCAGGCAGTGGTGGTGCACACCTTTAATCTCAGCACTTGGGAGGCAGAGGCAGAGTTCCAGGCCAGCCTGGTCTAGAGAGTGAGTTCCAGGACAGCCAGGGCTATACAGAGAAACCCTGTCTCAAAATAAACAAACAAGAAAAGAAAAGAAAAGAAAAGAAAAGAAAAGAAAAGAAAAGAAAAGAAAAGAAAAGATAGGAAAGGGAAGGGAAGGAAAGGAAAGGAAAGGAAAGGAAAGGAAAGGAAAGGAAAGGAAAGGAAAGGAAAGGAAAAGAAAATGTTTGGAAAAGCATGCACTCAATGCAATGTTATCTGTCCTTCATTCTATTAAGAAAAATAAGCCAAATTGTCCTGAGAGGAATGAAATATACCTGTAAAAAAAAAAGTTAGATGGTTGTTCATTAAATAGTGGTCACCTGAAGTGTCATTTTGTTTTGTTTTGTTTTGTTTTGTTTTTTAGTTTGTTTTTTTTTTTTTTTTTTTGAGACAGGGTTTCTCTGTATAGTCCTGGCTGTCCTGGAACTCACTCTGTAGACCAGGCTGGCCTCGAACTCAGAAAACCACCTGTCTCTGCCTCCCAAGTGCTGGGATTAAAGGCTTGCGCCACCACCACTTGGATCATTTATTTTTAAATTTCATTTTCTGTTGGAAAATAAGAGTTGGGAAAGTATTACTTCTACTCTTATTTACTTCATCTTCAAGTGAAGAAAGCATGAAATTGTTCAGTGGCTATACATGACTGTAATCTCAATAATTGGGGGGTTCCAGATGTAGGAGAATCAAGAGTTCAAGGTCATCTTTGGTCATGTAGCCAGTTGTCTGGATACAAGGATACAAAAGAACTTGACTCTGCTGTCCAATAGCAGGTAAGGTGTTGATGTGTATACACTCTGCCTAAGAAGCAGCACAGGTCCAGCTCAAGCTGACAGCTCTGAGAAGTCCCAGCCTTGGTCCACTCTATTTACCGTGAATGGGAATCTCAGACAGATTTACTGCTACTTTGGGCAAATAGATAATGAGGAGTTCAGCTTGTCACAAACACATTTAAAGAATAAAAACACTTTCAGAACATAAGAAGGTTGAGGTAATCCTTTCTGAAGTTCTTAGTTCCTGGAGCTGCAGGAAACTGTGGCATTCTGCAACCTTCAGGAGCCAATTTACATTGTAGGTTTAAAACTTACATTAGTTTAAACAACAAAACATAAACAAACAAAAAAATGTTTAAACCAATGGGTCACTTCAGTTGTGAACTGTGTTAAGAATTAATATTATGAAAATACATTAAACCTTAACATTTTAAAGGTTCTAGTAGCAGAATTTGTAGATGATTAAAACAACAAACAAGCTGTCTGGAGCCCAGTATGTTATCTGTCATGGGCAGGTTGTGATAAGGGTTTAGGGTCCCCGTGGGAAGAGGAGGGACAGGTCCTCTCCACTCAGGAATCATATACAGGATTGACTGTGAGATGGTCAGTTCCCCGAGAGGGAAGAGAGTATGCCAGAGACAGAGGTTTGATATTTAATTGCTCTTTAATAATGCACAACAAACAATATATTATCACCAATGCTAAAGCTATTGTAACACCGAGGTATTGCCACATTTCCTATGCATTGACTCTATCAATATCGATACAATAAAATAAGCACACGCTTCTGTGCATCTCTTCATCCACATCTTTAATTTTAAAATATGGCTGTATAATCCTTTAACCCTAACTCAAACCCTGCTTGCTGTGGGGCATATTTCTTAAGTACACCTTTTGAAGTGAGAAACCCTTTATTAATCTTGCTCTTTTGAGATGTTCAGATCCACCTTTAATCTGGGCTACAGATTCTTTTGACAACCTACATATATAAAGAACATTGGACAGGTGGTGTTTTTGGTTTTGTTTTTAGTATTTGCTCTACTTTTTTTACAAAACAAAGGTGATTTGTTTGTTTATTTGTGTTTTAAAACTGGTATTAGTAAGTACTTATAATTATTAGAAAGTACTTATAATTAAGTACTTATATTAGTAAGAATTCTTCAGAATTCTGGTATTCACTGAAGATCAGCTGTAATATCCTGCAACATGAAATCAACCAGCCCTTGAGTTTTCTAATTTACCTTGTCCAACAGCCTTTATTGGGACATTCTATTACATAACCTTTCTGTATACAAAGATTCATTCTCTTTATGATTTGAGCTATGTTAATCTACAAAATGTGTACTAATACAACTGTTGTTTTTCTCCACTTTTCCACTAATGAAGATGTGCTGCCTACCAATAGTGCTCAACTGTGTTTCTCTTATTTTTCTGGCTTTTCTCCAGGGTTGATTGATACCTGTCATCTGGTGGAAGGAAGCTGCAGTTTCCCTGAGCCCAGCATGAAGCCACAAAACAAGACTCTTGTTTCCTAAAATTCCTCTTTAATGTTAATGGTGTTAATATTCTGTCTAAAACTCTACCTCACTGTTACCTGGTGACAGCCAGGTATCCTCTCCACAGCTTTCTCTCTTTAAAGAGAAATTGAATGTGTTCTATGTGTGTGGGGTAAAGGGATGTCTCAGCAGACTCTTGCCTCAGGCTGAGATATCTCTTCTCCCTAAGGAACCAGCCACAAGACAGTATAAGTATAGTATAGAATATAGTTTATTTAGGACATTGGGAGGGGAGTTAAGAGGGTAGTAGAGGCAGAAAAAGGCAGAGAGAGGCAGAGAGTAGAGAAGTAGAGGCCAGGCATGAGCATGGGGGGGGAAGGAAAGAGCCCAAGAGGGCAAGAGAAAGAGAATAAAAGGTCAAGAGATCAAAAGAGAGGAAGGGGTAAGCAGCCACCTTTACAGGGGGTCAGGCTTACCTGGCTCTTGCCAGGTAACTGTGGGGAGGAGCACACCTGGCTGTTGCCAGGTAATTGGGGTGAAGTTTAGACAGAATGCTAAGAAAAAACTGGGGTATCCTTCCACTTGTGGTTCAAATTGATACCTTCACTGCACACTGAGTACTGGGCTATGGAAACTGTTCACCTTGATTACACGAAGAAGAAGGCAAGTGCTGTGAGGAAATCTTAGGTAAGGTCCTGGTAAGTGCAGGATCATTGTTCTTGGGGCAGAACAGCTGGCAGCTTAACAGCCAGAGCTGGAATGCTGGGTTCTCCCCCAGAGCTTGGTGGGGTGAAATTCCTCTTTGAAGACAGAAACAAATGCTAATTGGGTGTAAACCACTCCTGAGCTCTTGAAAAGGTCTGATCCTGGCCCAGAGGCACACTTTAACCTTGAGAAGTGGTAAGACTCACTGGCCAATCAAGGCTCCCAGGCAGATCTCCCAATCAGACAAGGAGGCGGGTTCTTCCCGGTGTTATTTTGCAAGTTTGCTGTGCCTGTGCAGGCTTGAATGGTCATCTGTGTCCTGCTCTGAGCTCTGCTGTGGGTGCTGTGTGGAGGCCTCAGGGAAACTCTGAAATCGAGTCATGGTGAGCACAGGATCACTGCCCACAATGGGTAGGAGGAGGCGGGTGAGCAGTGGGGGCTGGGGTGCTGGGTCCTTTCTGGAGCTGCATGGGAAGCATCAGCCAGATGTGACCACCTGTGAGGCCACTGGTGATGCCCCTCATGTGTTAGATCAGGAGGTGACCTCTGAGTAACTTCATGTAAAATCAGCTGTCATGACTGATTCTGAATCTGCCCCAACATTTGGACCAGTTGCTTTATTATAAAAACCTGGGTGGTTTCTCTGACTCTGCAGCACATGTGTCCATACCCTTCTGTCTTTTACAGTATACATTAAGATGACAGGCAAAGCTGGGCAGTGGTGGCTCATGCATTTAATCACAGCACTTGGGAAGCAGAGGCAGGTGGATTTCTGAGTTTGAACCCAGCCTTTCTACAGAGTGAGTTCCAGGACAGCCAGCGCTACACAGAGAAACCCTGTCTCAAAAACAAACAAACAAACAAACAAACAAACAAACAAAACCTGTTTTTAAGAAGACAGGCAGAAATCTAACAGATCTGCTTTCATACATTACTTGTTTTAGTTTTGTTTAGTTTTTCTTAATTTTTTCCATTGCAGATTTTTATGTTGCTTTACTTTTATGTTTAGTGTTTGATTATTATGAGGTAAAGGGACTGTTTTCCCCTCCAATCTCTTGGGTCTTTTGGATGCTTCTTGTACATTAACATGCATGTTCTTTGGTTTAGGAAAATTTGCATTATTATTTTATTGAAAATATTTTCTAGACCTTTGTGCTGAGATTCTTCTTCCTCTATTCCAATCATCTGTAGTTTTCCCTTCTCATATGTTTCAGAGGTCCTGGTTGTTTAGGGTTAGGAAAGTTTTAGAATCCATTTTTATTTGATGACCAATTTATTCATTTTGTCCTATTCTTCTTTAATGTCTGAGACTCTTCTTTCCTGTTCCCTGGGTGAACCTTGTCTCTGTAGTTGTCAGAGCACAGGTAATTTCAATGCTCTGCTCTCAGGGACTTAGCAACTGCTAAAGTCATTCCCTGCCTCCATCACCTGCTGCTGTTGTCAGGTGTGGTTTATATACATGGACCACCAGCTACACAACTCTCTCTCTGTTTGTTCCCAGTCTCTGTTCTCTGCACATGCCCCCTCTATTCTCTTTCTCTACTCTCAGGGCTCTCTTTCTGCTTCCTGTCTGTGTGCCTGTCTGCAGGTCCTCTTCTGTGCCTCTATCCCTTCCCCAGGTTCTCACTCATCTCCCTTCCCCCAAACAATGTCTTTTTTTTTCCGGTTTTTGAGACAGGGTTTCTCTGTGTAAGCCTGGATATCCTGGAACTCACTCTCTAGACCAGGCTGGCCTCAAACTCAGAAATCCACCTGCCTCTGCCTCCCAAGTGCTGGGACTAAAGGCATGTGACACCACCGCCTGGCTAAACAATGTCTTTTGTACCATATCTGTTGAATGTTTTTATTTCTCAGGACCTGCTGTGTTAGGATAGCTTGGATATTTTGGTGACATATTTTCCTGGTTATTATTTATAATATTCCTATGCTGGTGTCTAGGCCTCTAGGTTTAAGGTGATTATAGATTTACGTACTGATTTCTGCATTTCTCTTGCTTGATTGGACATTTTGTTCCTAGGTTGCTATTTGATGTCTGGATTTACAAAGAGAGTTGCCTGAGTGTTGCTTCTTTTACTTACGTGTTTGGTGGGTATGCTTAATAGGGAATGCTTGCTAATGTTGGGAGCAGGGAGAAGAGGTGGGCAGGAAGAGATGATCTTAGCATCCTCAAGGAGACATAGTCAGGACAGAGGTAAAGCTGCCTCTGGTGTTTAGTACAGTGCTAGGGGAAACTGTGATCATTGAATCTGGGATAACAGACAGTGTGGTAGATTTATAGAAAGCTTACCTTGTGTCCTGGCAGGTAAAGCATGTGGTTGAACAGGGACTGTCTGCCCAAGAGGGACTGAGACACAGGGATGAGGCAGGAAAGGAAGGACAGGTGGGGATTGTCTATCTTACCTATAAGAGGCATGCACAGGGGGAGAGGCAACTTCCACTGGTATTCTGTCTCAGAGTAAGTGCAACTGATATTAGGATCTGCAGTAAGAGATAGTGAGGTAGGTCTTTGGATAAAGTACCTTTTCTACTTCAGTGCATGGCTTGTGGTTGAACTGGAGCATCTTTCAATAATAAGGACCTCAGGCACAAAGATGAGTTTGTAAAGCCCAATCAATTCTGTTTTAGAGAGTGCACGAAGTCTATTTGAGCAAACATCCTATGACAATCCCCCCTTGTCAACAGCCAGTCAAGGTACAACTGCAGGGTTGAGCTTCATGTAGATAACTAATTCACCTTACAGAGAAAAAGTTAGTCTACACATCATGGTTGTCAGATGGTTTTGCCCCGTTGATTGGTTCCTGCAGATTATGCTGGACATGTAGTTTTGAAAATATTAAGTTGATGACCTGTATGTTAATGTCTCAATCTTTCTGTAACTACAATAAATACCCAGCACCCCTAGACTTGGTCTCTCAGTTTTCATCTCATGTGAGGCTGACTGGTGAGAATTTTTATTACAGAACTCATAATAAAGACCTCCCTGTGTTTGCATTGCAATGGGCTCCTTGTTGGTCTTTGGGGTCTCTGTGAGTTGGACATAATATCTTAGTGTATTGACCCAAGATCCTCAGGACTTCCAAACAAAAGATTGAAAGGCTGTTTGTTAACATGCACCATTGTTGTTTTGGGGCCAGTGGCTTGCCTGCTAGATTTGTGTCTGTGTGCCTTGGTTTTCAGGTTTTTCTTGAGTATATGTAGAGGGAGATGACTAAATTGAATGTGAAACCCTGCTACAGTGAATACACTGGAGAGTCATAGCCCCAAAGTGCTTCAAAGATGTTCCAGAGACTGGTATTCTGGACAGTGTGCCTCTGGTCTAAATTTCTGGGAAGGTTAAAGCAGACTTTGAACACTGCTACAGGGCTCACACCTGCTGCCATCCTGTTTTCTTTTTTCTTCTTCTTCTTTTTTTTAAATGATTTATTTTTATTGTCTTTTTTGTTTGTTTGTTTTTGTTTTTCGAGAAGGGGTTTCTCTGTGTAGCCCAGGCTGTCCTGGAACTCATTCTGTAGACAAGGCTGGCCTATGGCATCCTGTTTTCATTTTCTCCTCTGTACAAGTGGAGGAATCTGCTGGGTAGCCTTTACCGCCCCCTTGTGGCTGTCTGTTATGTGTGTAGCACTTTATTATTCTGTGACTGAGGAAATGAGACTGTTTCCATTCCAGTTGATTTAGTTACTGACCCCTCACCTTGGGTTAAATCCTTCTTACCAACAAAACTAATACCCATTGACTAGTCCATGACAGAAAACTCTTCAAGACAGCATCCAGGGCACAATCACTTTCTTTCTACCTTGTTTTACAGGGTGGAAAGGACAAAGACCTCATTTTCCCTCCCCTTTCATTCTACCCTCTGCCCAGTCTATAAGTGACTCTGTAGTTTTGGAGTTGTCATTAGATGGAAGGTTGTTCTTCATTCCAACAGAGTTAGCATATCTTCCTTGGACCAGAGATCCTGTCCTTTGGGGAGGCCATTTCCAAGTCTTTGGGGTAATCTGCTTCTCTATCCACCTTCCAGCTGTTTTAGCCACATCTTTGGTAGCACTGGCCTGGGAACCCAGGGTTAAAGACACCTCACCCCAGGTCAGCACAGCCTCTGAGCTCCCCATTCCAGTGTATCCTTCCCTGCTCTGAACCAGATGCCCTCCCTATTTTGTCCTGGCTCAGCCACAACTCCAAGTCCCTCATGGGGTGGCAGGGGCTCCTGTAATTGATATGGTTAAATCATTGGATTTGATTTATAATGACTTCCTCATTTTTGTGTCTGTGACATAGTTGTCTTAAGTTCTCAGCATTTCAGATCTACAGTCATCTGAGAGACCCTCAATCGAGGGTGTGCCCTCATCTGAATGGCTGGTTTCTATGTCTGTGAGAGATAGTGTTGATGATTGATTAGGAAGGCTTTTCCACTGAGGGTGGCAATATCCCTAAGCAAGTGTTCCTGGGCTGGATGAGAGAGCAGGCTGAGCATGAGACAGTGACCAAGCAAGAGAGCAAGCCAAGAGACAGTGTTTGTCCATGCTTTTTGCTTTCAGTTTCTAATCGAAACTCCCAAAATGATGGACTGTGATCTGACAGAACCATGTACAACAGCCACTTATTACCTGAGATGCTTTTGCTCAGAGCATTCAATCACAGCAGCAGAGTAGCAAGTTAGAACAACAGCAACAACAAAATGGTATCCAGATGTGATTATGCTGCTGGACAGAATCTATGTTCCCTTTTGAAGGAATGTGGAGAATATCAGAAATTGAGATGGCAAAGTCATAGAAAGCTGTACATGGATCTTAATCAGTTGTTCTCATAGGACATGGAAGCTTGGGGTGTTGACAGTAATGCAGCCAAAGGTAGCTGAGGTCGTGCTTGTTCAGTGGAAAATAGACTCTGAGAAAATTTTAGTTAGAGGTCATTTGTGTGATACTTTTGTCAAAAATCTTCCCTACTTTGGCTTATGCCCTGAGACATTGAGTAGGGTAAAATTTAAAACTAATATGCTGATTTGTATATTTTTATTTTATTTATATGTATTGTTTACTTTTCCCATTTATTTATATATTTAATTATATCTCAGTTACTACCCCCTCCCCATTCCATCTTCCACAGTACCTCATCCCTGACTCCTTTTTTCTCCCCAGGGAGGGTTGGGGGCCACTTGAGTATCCCCCAGTCATGGCATGTCAAGTCTCTGCAGGGTTAAGCACATCCTCTCCTACTGAGGTCAGACACACCAGCCAAGTATGGGGAACAGTGTGGACAGACAGGCAACACCTTAAGGGACATCCCCCATTCCAGTTGTTGGGGAACCCATGTGAAGACTGAGTAGCACATGTAGTACATATAATACTGGGGACCTCTGTCCATCCTGTGTATACTCTTTGGTGGGTGACTCAGTCTCTGAGAGTCTCCTAGGGCCCAGGTTAGTTAACTCTGATGGTCTTCTTATGAACTTCCTGTTTTAAAGGCAAATAGTTGGGTCTGTCTTACACTTTCAGGTGTTTAGTTCATGACCAACATAGCAGGTAATAGGGACCAACTGAAGAAGGCATCACTGATGCTAACTCAGTCCTGGCAGGACAAATTTAAAATATAAATTAAAAATAAAATAAATAAAATAAAATATAAAGTATAAAATAAAATAAGGTTTAAAATTTAAAATATATAATAAAATAAAATGTAAAATATAAAACATAAATATAAAATATAATATAAATACAATTTTAAAATATAAATTACTAAAATAAAGTAAAATATAAAGTATAAAATAAAGTTTAAAAATCAAAATATATAATAAAATATGAAATGTAAAATATAAAATTTAAATTCAAAGTACAAAAATAAAATATAAAATATATCAAATATAAAATATAAAATAAAAAGTAGAATATAAAATAATGTAAAAATAAAATAGAAATATAAAGTATAAGTATAATAATATTTTAAATTTTATATTTTATTTTTAATTTTAGATTTTATATTTCTAATATCTTAGAAAAAACTTTCCCTGGTATGCAATACCTAATAAGGTAATAGGACCCGATAATGGACCCATCTTTGTTGCCCAGGTAAGTCAGGAACTGGCTGCCCAGCTGGGGATGAATTAGAAATTGTGCATTTAGGCCCCAGATTTTAGGACAGGTAGAGAAAATGAATAGAACTCTAACAGAGACTTGGACTGACTTGGCCTTGGAGACTGGTGGGAGTGATTAGACAGTACTCCTTCCCTTTGCCTCATTCCAGGTTCAGAACACCCCCGGGACTGGTTAAATCCTGTGTGGGAGCTGACACTGCTCACTGAGACAGGGGGGCACTCAATCCTTTTCTTCTTTTCTTTTTTTTTCTTTTTTCTTTTTTTATTCCTTTTTTCTCTTTTTTCTTTTTTTATTCTTTTTTCCCCTTTTTCTTTTTTCCTTTTTTCTTTTTTTCATTTTCTCTTTTTTCTATTTTTCTTTCTTTTTTCTTGGTTCTATTTATTTTCTCTTTTTTCTTTTTTCTTTTTTTTCTCTTTCTTTTTTCTTTCTTTTTTTCCTTGTTTTTCTTTCTTTTTTTTTTCAATTTTCTTTTTTCTTCATGGCACTCAATCCTAATATTGTTCTTTCCAAATCCCTGTTTGCCCATATGAAAGCATTCAAGGTGGCTCAACATATGAGACTGGAGGCCTGAGCACCAGTTCCAAGCAGGAAACCCAGTCTGACATCACTGAGCTGGAAACTTGGAACCCAGCTGAACGCACCTGATGACGACCCCAGCCTCAACCCCAGATACACAGGCTCTAGTGGCCGACTTTGTAGGCTACAAGCTAAGGCAGAAGGGTTATGTCCGAGGAGCTGGCCCAGGAGAAGGCCCAACAGCCGACCCGCTACACCAAGCCATGCGGGCGGCTGGAGATGAATTTGAGACCTGCTTCCGGCGCACCCTCTCCGACCTGGTTGCTCAACTACACGTGATCCCAGGCTCAGCTCAACAATGCTTCATCCAGGTTTCAGAGGAACCATTCCAAGGAGGCCCCAATTGGGGCCATCTTGTGGAATTCTTTGTCTTTGGGGCGGCCCTGTGTGCTGAGAGTATTGACAAAAACTTAGAGCCATTGGTGAGGCAGATACAGGATTGGATGGTGGCCTATCTAGAAATACACCTGGCTGACTGGATCCACAACAATGGCGGCTGGACGGAGTTCACAGCCCTGTACACGAACAGGGCCCTGAAAAAGACATGGTGTCTACAGAAAGGAAACTGGATGTCAGTAAAGACAATACTGACGGGGGCCGTGACACTGGGGGCCCTGATATCTGTAGGGGTCTTTCTTACATTGGTTTTTCTTCATTCAGGCTGGTGAACTTTTGTTAGAGAAAGGGTAAGTGCTGTTCAGATTTTAGTGTTACCCCATCGATATCGAAATTTAGGTCAGGAAAACGAAAGTTATGATGATACTGAAGTTTAAAATTTCTAAAAATTTACGTTAGAAGTGGGGTGGGAATGGGCCTATGAATAGTTAAGTTTTTATGATTAAAAACCTAATGGAATATTAACAATATGGTAAAGCCTTTGCATGTCATAGTTTTTTACACACACACAAAGAAATCACACTGGAGAGAATCCTCATTAATGTAATCACTGGGGGAAAACTGACAATTCACTTTTATCTGTGACTACATAATAGAAAACATTCAAGAGAGTGACTCAATGTAATCAAGGTGTTAAGCCTTTGCACGACACAGTCATCACCCATTACATAAAAGAACACATACTGGAGAGAAACTGAATGTCATGAATGAGGTAAAGCCTTTCCAGGACACAGTCATCTCTGAATACACAAAAGAAAATGTGCAGAGTGAAATTTATTAATGTAGTCAATGTGATAAAGCCTTTGCATGTCACTGTACTCTCCAAACACTTAAAGAAACATACACCTTGGAGAAACCTTACAGATGTAATGAATGTGGTAAAGCCTATGCATATCTCTGTAGTCTCCAAAGACATAAAAGAACACAAACTGAGCAGAAACCTTTTGATTGTTCTAAAGTTGGGAAATTGTTTACATGCCACAGTGGTTTCTGAATACAGAAATGAACACATATGAGATAGAAACCATCTGAAAGTAATTAACATGTTAAAGCCTCTGCAAGTCCTAATCATATTTAAATGCATAAAAGAATTCATAGTTGAAGTAAACTGTGGTGATTTAAATATTCTTGACCCTAAAAAGTGGCAATATTAAGAGATGTGCCTTGTGGGAGTAGATGTTACCTTTTTGAAGGAAGTGAATTACTATGGTTGTGGTCTCTGGAGCTCAGGCCAGTACAAAACAGACCCTCCTACCACTTGGCTGGAAGACAATGTCTTCTTGGATGCCTTCTCATGAAGATGCAGAACTCTCAGCTCCTTCTCCAGCATCATGGCTGCCTGCATGCTGACATTGGACTAAACATTTGAAAGTGTAATACAGACTGAATTAACTATTTGCCTTTAAAACAGTTGCCTTGGTCACAGTGTCTCTTCTTAGCAATGGAAATTCTAAGACAGAAGTTGGTACCCCAGACTTAAGTATTCTTATTGGTAGGCTTGACCATGCTTTTGTTGGATGCAATGTGGATTTTTAGACTTTGGATTTGTACATGCATTAAGTGGAACTTCATGGGCCATCCTAGTAGAACACATATGACCTAAGGGTGGTTTGAACTTTGCATAGAATTTTTATAATGTTTTGCTGAAGAATGCTGCTGTGTTTTGCTCTCATCTGAAGGTAAACAGGTTTATTTTGTTAACTGGATTGACAAAGGAAGTCTCAGGAAAGCCAAGCATAGCTTTTGGCCTGTGCTTACTCTCATGGTGATTGTTTTGATCATGCTTAGTAATGTTAGAAAGGAAAAATATGAAATGTTAGCTTCAAAGAGAAAATCTCACCAGGAAGTTGAATGAAGCTAAATCCTATGATCAAAGACACACAATGGAATTAAAGAAATGGTGATATTATGGCAAGATTCCATCCACCTAAACATACGGATGTAACGTTATATGGATGAGAACTGTATAATGTTAGGCATTATTATTAACTGGTTATTGTTTTTATGTGTACATAAGAGGATAAAAGTACATGTCAAATTGAGAATTGACAGATTGTGATTACTATACAGGGATTTCAATTTAAAATCTAAAAAAATATAGGATATACTTAGGTCCAGGCATGGTGGTATACAACTTAAATCCCAGGAGATGAACATCAAGCAGATGTCTGATTCAAGTCATCCTGGTACAGAACAAGTTTAGGTAATGAAAAGTTTAGATATGGGCAGAGTGTTACCCACATATTACTCAACATTCAGGAGACAGAGCTATGCAGATCTGAGTTCAAGATTCATCTACAGAGCAAGTTCAAGGACAGCCGAGCTGAGGCAGTGAAGGTGTTGAAAACTAGAAAACTGGTGATGATGTAATAGAAGGGGCGATGTTTGGGCCCCAGCAGGCAGAGGAACTCAGCAGCTTTGTCCTTGTGACTCTGCTTTTAGAGGAAAGAATAGAAGGGACGACTGACACCATTGATGCTGGTTGGTTGTAGTTAGAAAATAATAATAATAATAATCAATGCCGATCTATAATGAATAAACAGTAATCAATAATTATCGATACTGATTGATAAGCCGGGCGGTGGTGGCGCACGCCTTTAATCCCCGCACTCGGGAGGCAGAGGCATGCGGATTTCTGAGTTCGAGGCCAGCCTGGTCTACAGAGTGAGTTCCATGACAGCCAGGGCTATACAGAGAAACCCTGTCTCAAAAAAAACAATAATAATAATAATAATAATAATAATAATAATAATAATAATAATCAATACTGATTAATAACCAATAATGATCAATAATCGATGGCACACACCTTTTATCCCAGCACTTGGGAGGCAGAGGCAGGTGGATTTCTGGGTTTGAGGCCAGCCTGGTCTACAGAGTGAGTTCCAGACAGCCAGGGCTACACAGAGAAACCCTGTCTTGAAAAACCAAAAAAAAAAAACCCACAAACAAACAAACAAACAAACAAAAAACAAAACAACAAATAAACCCTACAGGTTCCCACGGCCCCCAGAGTAAAAGATGAAGTTCTTACAAAAATCCACCCATCTCTTCCTCCCTCCCTTTCCACCCTCCTCACTCTGGCCAGGACCCATTCTGTTCTCTTACCTCAGAGCCTGAATTCAGCCTAGGTGTTCAGTCTACCTGAGTATTCTCTCCTCAGATCTCCACACCACCAATTCGCCTGCCTCTTAACTGTCATTCAGATGTCTCTTCTCTGGGATGTCCCCACCACACTCTCACCACCTTCTGCTTCCTCCAACCCACTTATTCCCCAAACACAAGGGAACATGTCTTTTTACTACAGAAACTGTTTATGATGTCAACCGACTAGAAACCACCTTCAGAAGGGCAAAGGTGTATCTGTCTGGTTCCCTGCCACATTTCCACAGCCAAGAACAGAACTCTACATGTATGTGGGGGGGGGGACAGCGGCAGGGGGTCTGCACATTTTTCTGCATCAGTAAGTGAAGGCAGGCAGGCCTGGAAGTGGTTTCCCTTAGCTACCATCTTGATTTTCTTAGAGGGGATAGCTAGGCTGAACGTTATTCCCTGCTCAGCAGAGACCCCAGATGCCCTGGCTCTTCCACTGGGATGTAGGACAGGTGTCCCTTGTCCTAACTCTGCACTTCACTTGCTTTCTTCATTTAGGCTGTAATGAGGCCCTATATGGCTAACCTGGACCAGCAGAAAGTGCCAGGGAGGAGGCCAAACAGGATGCCAAGCCTGAAGGCCTCCACTGAGCTACAGTGGGAGAGCTGAGGTGAGGATTGATGTGTTCCTCAAAAGGTTCAGAGAAGACAAGCCCTCTGAACCCCGACACCAGTTACATGCCTCCAGCCACTTTGATACCCCATTCCCTACTCTGAACCAAGAAGAACCACCACCCAAGTGATGTCTACTCCAGTGGTTAGGGCCAAGCAGCTGTTCCAGCATGCCTCAGGTAGGCTCCCCACATGCAAGGCAGACAGCTCATACTGTTACTTTAAGTTCCGCAGGCCCTCACAGTGACACAGGAGGGTCTGTGAGCAAATTCAACATTAATTCTGAATCTGTTGTGTGCCAGGTGAGGCAGGAGCATGTTCCCTGACAAGATGCAGTTTTTGGAAGAGTTGGCACTTCAACTAATCCCTGCAGAATGGCTCTAATCCCACCAGGATAAAGGCTTTCCAAGCTAATGGGCCATGTGACTAAAGGCACAAAGGCAGGTAATGTACAGACCCATGCAGGAAACAGAGACTTGGCTGCTACTTGGAAACATATGTCTATGAGGCAAAGACAGGCCAAGGTCAAATTCTGAAGAGCCTTGTGCTACATTGAGGAGCCTGAAATCAAGCAACAGGGACCATCTGAAGTTTCCAGGGTGGCAGTATGACATGACCTGAGAGATGCTTGGGGAAAGAGACTCTGACCACAGCAGTGGACAATGGGGTGATCACTTCGGTGGTTCTCTTCTGAGGGAAGCATCAGACAGGGAGAGTGTTCACAGACTGCACTGAGGGAGGGCTCTGATGGGTGGCAGGGATGCAGGAAACTCTGTTTCTTGGGATGAACTCCAATTTATCTTAATTAGGTTGAACTGAGGAAAGCAAAAGGAGGGAATTCTGTGCAGGCACTGGAAAGCTGCTTGGAGCCCGTGTTGTGATCTGGTGCTGAGAGCCCTTCATCTCTTCCATTACTTTTATTTATTTATTTATTTATTGAGATAGAGGAGGGGAGTGGGGGAGATGAGAGAGACACAATAGAATGGCTCAGAGAACAAAAAGCTCTGGTTCCTTTTGGTGCCTCACTTTTATCAGGGGATGCAGCTCTCTCAGTACCCTATAATCACAGTGCAGGCAGGGATGCAGCCAGTGACTTACCATTCAGGCATGGATGCATCCTGGACAGCAAGTCTTCCTGCCAGTGTCTGACAGCTCAGATCTGATGCACAGAATGGGAAAGGAGGCCTGAGAGTGGAGGGGTTTGAGCCAAGGTCCAGCTGGTCCTCTGTGATCTCACCTACTATGTGTCCGAGGACCGTGCTAGTTTTTAAACTTCATAGAATGCTCGAGGAAGTATTAGTCTTGTCACTTTGCAAATGGAGTAACTGGGGTTCAGTGGTTAAAGAGATCATTCAAATACATGAAGCCAAGACTGAACTGGATCTCTTTAGCTTCAAAACCTAAGTCTTTAACCTATGCCACACTGAACTGATAAGAGGAAACACACACACACACACACACACACACACACACACACACACACACACACCCTACCCTCACCCACATGCAAGCTTGCCAATAGACTTCCTGGGAGAGAAACACATCAAAGGAAACTGTCTTACAATCCTGCAGGACTGCAGGTGCTTAAGGCAAATGTGGTCCTTGGGTTGGGTTGTCCAGCTCTCAGTTAAACAGGCCCTGGATCAGGCCCCTCTTTTTCTGTCCCACTTTCTCACTCACTCACTATCACTCTCCCCATGCCATCACTGGATCCCTGGACTCCAGTGACTGCTGGAGGTCATGTTCAAGTCTCACCTTGATTCTGTCCCACCAAGGTGATAGAGCCAGTGGTTCCCCCTGCTGTACTTGGCTCTATCTTGGAAGGATGCTGCACTGGGCTGTACCCAGGTGATCAATACACATGCTGCAGGCTATAGCCCAGACAAAAGACCCAGAGGACCCAGAGGGTTCACAACCACAAAAGCCAAGGGGCTTTGTGCATTCAGCCCCTCACTACTAATAAAAGAATCAGAAAGCACCACTAAGACCTAAACCAAACACCATAGGAAAACAAAGACACCAAATAATAACACCAAATAATGAAAATTAAATTAGTAAATACTGCAATCTTTTCCTCCTTCACTTCCTCCCATTTGAGTAAGGTGCTATAGAGAATTAAGGACAGGGTTTCTCTGTGTAGCCCTGGCTGTCCTGGAACTCACTCTGTAGACCAGGCTGGCCTCAAACTCAGAAAGCTGCCTGCCTCTGCCTCCCAAGTGCTGGGATTAAAGGTGTGAGCCACCACAGCCCAGCAAGAGTTCTACATCTTGATCTATAAGCAGCACCAGGAGACTGTGTCCACACTGGGCATAGCTTGAACATCTATTAAAACCTCAAGGCCCAACTCCACAGTGACACACTTCCTCCAACATGGCCACACATACTCCAACAAGGCCACACCTCCTACTAGTGCAGCTCCCTATGGGACAAGCATTCAAACACATGAACCTATGCGGGCCATTCCTATTCAAACCATCACAGTAGATAAGTCTTCAGACAGGAATTGCATAGATAAAACTATACATAAATTTAAATTTCCAGATATCTTCACCAACCCACAAGACAAACTACTCAACCACAGCAGAGATTAGACCCAGGAAGAGTAGATAGAACTGGTAAAAGAGACAGCAAAAACAAAGCGGTTAATTAAGTGATAACCTTTCCAGACCGAGAATATGGCCCTCTCCTGACTTCTTCAGCAAAACCAAATGTTTTATGCTGTGTATGTACCCTTTCTCAAGCAAGAAAGAACATAAGCTCCTTTCTTGGGGAAATCACAAGCATGAACCCCAAAAGACCTCAGGGCCAACCCTAATCCTGAGTCCCTGCATGAAGACCCTGAGAGGTAAAGTGAAGCCTAGGTCACTCTACGGACTCCAAGATGTTGGAGGTGACAAAGTTGTGAGACATCTGCCAGGGAGATTGGCTTACATGGAGTGAAACCAGCCTGTTAGAGATATATTATGAAAAAAAAGAGAGAAAGAAAAAAGCAGGGCAGTGGTCATGCATGCCTTTAGTCCCAGCACTCAGGAGGCAGAGGCAGGCTGATTTCTGAGGTCGAGGCCAGCCTGGTCTACAGAGTGAGTTCCAGGACAGCCACGACTACACAGAGAAACCCTGTCTCCAAAAAAAACAAAACAAAACAAAACAAAACAAACAAACAAAAAACAGAAAAAAATGCCCTTCAGAACATACACACACACACACACACACACACACACACACACACACACACACACAGTGTGGTAGTCCCTCAGCATTTTTGGAACAACTTTAAAAAAAACAGAAAAAAAAGTGGATTCCCCTCAGAGGACACATGTACATTTGAAACAATTTCAACATTCTTCAGGCATGTCTCTGTAGTAGAATTTGAAGGAGACATTAGTTACAACTGCAGCACTGGATGCTATGGAGCCTCTAAGGTGCTTGCTTGTTGGACGTGACTCCTTTGGACTTTTTCACTCTCCAGGTCTCAGATGAGAATTTCCATGATACTGATGGCTGGCTGGTGGTTGGGAAGACAGACTAAAGGAAGGTTGGCTGGCTGGACAGTAGGTGGCAGCATGAGCCTGTGCAGGCAGAGCAGGCCGAGTAGATCCCAGCCCCACCCTGCCCCCTGATCCCCTGATTTTTTTATTCTTTCTCTCCCCATTTCTCTCTCTCTCTCTCTCTCTCTCTCTCTCTCTCTCTCTCTCTCTGTCTCTGTCTCTGTCTCTGTCTCTCTGTGTGTCTCTCTCTGTCTCTCTGTCTCTGTCTTCCCTGTGTGTGTGTTCAACTGAGGAGGCAATGGCAGAACAGTGTTTGACCCTTCTCTATAAGCCAGGCTACCCCACTACTGCCTCCCCCTCCCTCTTTTTTTAAGTGTGTTTTTAAAAATTCTGTTCAGTTTATTGTAAGTTAATCGCATGTCTTATTTTCCTTTTCATTTTTTTTTAAAGCTGAGTCAGGGGCTTCTGTACATAGACCTGGAAATTAGTACCTAGATCGGGCCTGCCTTCCTCCGGGACCCCACCTGGCTTCCTGTCATTGTCCATTTAGCTTAATTTCAATATTTATTCATGTCTGAGAGGGACAGAGAGGACGAGGGAGAATTGTATCACAGGCTATAGTTTAATTTCTTCACTAATCATGTGGTTGTCCACCCCGCCCTCATTTCCGTCCTCATGCCACATGTAACCTTGAGTAAGATAAATCCTTTTTGTCGGCACCCATACCATATGACACAGGCTTACTCCCACTGAGCCCTCTGATTTTCCTCACATCTCTGTCTTTTAAAAATTAGACTTGGGTGGGGCTGCTGGAGAGATGGCTCAGTGGTTAAGAGCACTGATTGCTTTTCCAGAGGTCCTGAGTTCAGTTCCCAGCAACCAGATGGTGGCTCTCAACCACCTACCATTGGGATTTAATGCCCTCTTTCAAGGATGAAATCCAATGTACTCGTGGAGAATGGTAAGGAAGCTTTTCTGAGGAAGGTCTTCTGATCTAGAAAGTACCTTTAAAATGAAATGTGAATCACAAGAAGCATTTGTTTTGAAATATTGAGCTAGGAGCTACTTAAGCTTACACAAAACAGTCCATTGTTTAGATTGATCCCAGGAAGGAGGAGGGGAGACAGAAAGAGAGAGAGAGAGAGAGAGAGAGAGAGAGAGAGAGAGAGGAGAGAGGAGAGGAGAGGAGAGGAGAGGAGAGGAGAGGAGAGGAGAGGAGAGAGAGGAGAGAGGAGAGAGGAGAGAGAAGAGTGAGAGAGGAGGAGAGGAGAGAGAGAGAAGAGAGAGAGGAGTGAGAGAGGAGAGAGGAGAGGAGAAAGAGAGAGAAGAGAAATAGAGGAGAGAAAAGAGAGAAAGAGAAGAGAGAGAGAAGAGAGAGAAGAGAGAGGAGAGACAGGGAACAGAGAGGAGAGAGAGAGAGATTGTAACATTTAATTAGAGCTGGTTTGTGAGACAAAAACTTGTATTTAATGAGTAGTGCTGGAATTAAGGGAGGGTGTATGCACCACCAGGACCAGCTGAATTTCTAAAAAACAGAAGAGAAAGAAAAGAAAGGAAAGGAAAAACTGCTTTCTATATACCCAAGCAATGGTAATTTGCTACAGTGTCCCTTTTGTGTAGTTTGAATTAAACTTTGGTTTATTTAGGAAGTTTCACACACACAGTATTATCTCCAAAGAGGAGCCAACAGCATCTTTGTGTGTAGTCAGTAGTCAGTTGTTGCACTCTTTAAATGTTGTTGTTGTTTGAAAACCCAGTTCTCAGAAGGTAAAATGGAGACAAGTCCAAAGTCACTTCGCATTGAAGTCATCTCCAACTGACAACTACAGGCCCAGGGTAGAATTGTGTGGATGAGGAAGAAGAATCTAGGAGGAGCTTTGGGATGGGAAACTCTGATCGGAATACAGTGTAGAAACTACAGTTTCTTTCTACCATAAGCCCCCTCCAAAAAAAAAAAAAAAAAAAAAAAAAACCCAAAAAACCCCACCACCATCATCAGTCACCACCACCAAAAACCTCTGGCAGCAAAACCATAGCAACTGCAAGTGTTCCTTGTCTGAATATCCAACCACTTCCAGCTAGGTTGGTGTGTAATTCTGTCCCAGTTGTGCTACCGTGGTTAAGAAAAAGGGGAACCACCTATATAGTTCTGTGACACCATCATCCATATATCTATATCTATGTCAATGTCTATGTCAATATCTATATCATCTATATCTATATATCTATATCTATCTATCTATCTATCTATCTATCTATCTATCTATCTATCTATCCCCCCCCCTCAGGACAGTCCTGGACAGTCATTCCTTTAAGCCTCAGGTAAACCCTGTAGGGTAAGCTTTCCAAATTCATCCATCCTGAAGGGTGGGTGTGCTTGCTTCCGTCATTAAGACCCAAACTTTGGTTGGTGTTGAAATAAAGAACAAATGAATGAATGAATAAATAAATAAATAAATTAGGAGGGGATACAGATGCCTAATGGTTGTAATTTCCTAATACACAGGCCTAGGCTCCATTTCCCTGTTGGAGAGTTAGCTGAGTAGTTAAGGGTACTGACTGCTCTTTCTTCCAGAGGTCCCAATAAGCACGTAGCAGCTCTGTCACAGGACCTGATTCACTCTTCTGGTGTGTGTCTGAAGACAGCAGCTATGGTGTACTCACTCGTGTGTAAATCATAATAAACAATATTAGAAATACCAGGTTATGTAAATAAAGCCCAGATCCTTGGCCTGAAATGTCTCTGAGCTGGCAGGGCGTGGCCGGCTGGATCAGAGAGAGTCTTCCTCTGTCTCTTATCAGGGTGTGTTATCAGTTGGAGTGCCATTAGCATTTCCAAGGACCTAGGTTATCCTGGAACTTTATGATGGTGGGGATGGGGGCAGTTGGAGGCATTGGGGGAGAATTTAGGCAGCGTAAATGAAGAAATAAACTGGAAGCTTTATTCATTTATTTATTTTATTGAGTATATGATGGAAGAGGGAAAATGGGAGGGAGGGAGGGATCGAAGGAGGGCAATCTTTCCATGCTGGGATGATCCATGCCTTGGAAAGGAATTCCTCCTAAATGAGCTGTCATGCGGTCATCTTGCAGCTTTCTGGGGGGGGGGGGGAGCTTTGGTTCTGGCCTCTCAATGGGTTTCCAAAGGGCAGTCAGAGAACCCTGCATGGACAGAAAGGGAAACCATGTTAAGCAAGCAAGCAGGCAAGCAAAACCACAAATCTGTCTGTTAAGTTCTTCTGTTAAAGGAATCGTGGTGAAGTGAAGCAGAAGCAGAAGCAGAAGCAAAGCAAAGCAAGCTCATACTCATTCCAAAAAGGCTGATAGCTAGGCAGCTTGGGCTACAGAGTGAAAACAAGTAGAAGGAAGGAAAAATAAATAAATAAATAAAATTGCAAAAAGGCTTTGTTAGAACATGTCTAAGTTTTAGGGAACAAGGCTTGACATTGAAACCCACTGGTTCATTAGCATCTTCCGCAAATCTCTCAGACAATGTTTCCCAATGCAGTGCCTACCACCTTCTCCTCCATGATTGCCCCAGACTCCTCACTGTGGGGCGTGTGTGTGTGTGTGTGTGTGTGTGTGTGTGTGTGTTTGTGTGTATGTCTGTGAGAGTCCCACACAGCAACCATCAGTGGAGGCTTACAGAGACACAAATAAGACAGCTAAGGCTACAAAATAAAGATAGCAAAACAGACAGGGAGACAGTGTCCCAAAATTGATCCCCCAAAAATGGTAGGCCAGAGTGAGGGACCAGTCAAACTTCTTATCTGAGAGAGAGAGGGGGAGAGGGAGAGGGAGAGGGAGAGGGAGAGGGAGAGG
>NW_023044979.1:5742982-5812982 GCF_011762505.2 Arvicanthis niloticus | reverse complement strand
ATATAAGAATTGACGATCCATTAAGAACTAGAACTCACTTAGCTTCTCCATACCTGCCTTTATAACTACAGGAAGCAATTTTAGCTTTTGAAAGAAAGACTCAATTCAATATCTTTGTTTAGAACCTGAAGTCTACCTTACTGATGAATCTGGTGTATCTGAATTAAAATAAGATTTAATCATTATGTTAAAATTTATTTTCCTTAAACTTTATTAAGGAAATATGGCTTCTATTATTTTCAGGTACAAATTTTTAAGTTTCAAACACCTACATGAACTGAAAATTTTTTCTATATTTAGTACAAAAACTAGTAAAATTCTTTTTTTTTTTAACTCTTCAGCAATAGTTAAGATAAAACATGTCACAATAAACTCAAAGTATTTTAATAAATGTAAACCATCTTATTATCTTGTACCACACAGTCCCTGGGGTCGCCAAAGATAAAAATGGTGAGGGAGGCCTGGGCAGTGGTGGCGCACTGCCTTTAATCCCAGCACTTAGGAGGCAGAGGCAGGCGGATTCCTGAGTTCGAGGCCAGCCTGGTCTACAGAGTGAGTTCCAGGACATCCAGGGCTATACAGAGAAACCCTGTCTCGAAAAAAAAAAAAAAAATGGTGAGGGAGGTGCAGTCCATCTCTGTTGTCTTAGGAGAGCTGTGCAGCTCACTGTAATAGGAAAACAGAGAACAGACAAGAAGTTTCTATAGAACTTAAAACTAATATGTTATATAAATTTCAAGTTTCTGGCAGCCATTTGATTAAACAATAACTTACTAATCATTTTTAGAAAATTTGGTTTCCTATTCATTCATATCCAGAAACTACGCCAGTGTAACTAGATAATCTCACCTGTATACTACATCCATCCATACATGCACACACATAGATATGCAGAGTATGTAAATATCTCATATACTATAACAAACCTCAAGTGTTTTCTTTTATACATATCAGGTGAAAACAATCCAGGTGCTCAGCCCATTTGCTTTCCCTTTATTTTCTGTCTCAATCTTCTTAATTATGTGATTTCTAAAGAATAAAAGAATTTAAGTTAATGTATCTAACTTGAAAGCTTAAAATACAAATTCTCTGTTACTTACTGTTTCCCTTCTAAGTACTAGAAAGCTAAACCATAGACATTTGTTTGTTCAAAAGATAATTCTTGTCCAAACTAAAGACATGTACATTTTCTTTGTTGTTTTTCATCTATTTTCAAAATAGGGTCTAAATTTCCTACTACTTCCATGGCCTTCTACTGACATTTATCAAGTACTGAAATTACAAGCACACACAAGCTTATCCAGTTGTGGTCTGTAACTTTCTCTACAAGATTAACTAGACCCTATCATCTCTAACATAGGAGTTGTCATTTATTTGCTATGTGAATAACATATGTTTTTCATAAAAGGAACAATACTTTTTCCTGAGCATCTGCTCCTGGTTTTACATTTGCTTTTTATAGAAGCCATTTTCTAACACATTAAACCCTATACCACCACATATAGGATTGAAGTCCTGTATTCAGCCACAAACCAGCTGGCTTGTGGGGAGCTGATGGAAGGTGACTATCATCCTTGCAGCCATCTTGAGCCATATACCTTGACAAGAGGCTTGATTACATCAGCTTCTAACAGCTGAGCACACTCTGATAACATCTTGGTTTAGATACCCAGGATCTTTTCTTGGGTGTGTGAGATTGAAAGGTGTGTGACTTAAGGGCAGGACTTAGAAATCAGATTTAGAGACAAGACCTAAGGGCATGGCTTAAAGGTGTGACTTAGAGGGGTGGCTTAGAAGTGAGACATATAAAAGGTGAGAGGCAGACAGAAGAAATTATTATTAAGAGTAGGAATTAGGAGAGTACAACTTGGAGTACTAATTATGAGTACAATTATGGGTAGGAATTAGGCAGAGCAGGAATTAGGCATTGAGGAAGAAGACACTTGGACTAGAGAACTCAGAAGAAGAATTATTAGTTATTAGGTACTTGGCACTTGGAGGAAGAACAGAGAATTAGGCATTAGACATTAGGCACTTAGCACTTGAAAGAAACTTGGAACTTGGAGGCACTAGGGACTATGGACTAGGGACTAGGGACTCAAGACTTGGGACTTGGACTAGGAAGAGAGACTGAAGAATAAACAGGATTGAGTCACACTCTGTCTGGTCTCCATTCTTCGAGTCTGTCCTCTCTCTCTTGCTGAACCCTGACACGCAGTACCTGAGCAGCTGGGTCAGTGAAGGTTCTAGCAGTTTAGCTCCCAAAGCTTTTGGCAGAGTAGGTTCAAACATTGACAGAGCAGGTCTGCAACATTTTGGCCCTCAAGCGTGGGGCAGCTCGGGCCGCAACACTGGCTTACTACTATTCCAGATGGTATAATGTAAGAAGCAAGTAAGCAGGATTAACTCAGTAAAAAGTTTTATGGGAAAAATGACAACACTTGAACAAGTAACACAAAAATGTGTATTTAGATGCTACAAATATATGGTAGCAGGCTTATAAATGCAGGATTTATGACAATGCTATACGAAATTGACATCCTGGCTATGCTACCTGCTTGTTTTTTGTTTTTCTTTTTAGTAGCATTAATAAGTACAAAAGCTGCTTAAGTAACATTAATAAAAAAATTTTATTTCTTTATAAAGATATATGAGTAACAATACCCAAAACTGGACTATACTAGTTATTCATTCTTTCAAATGTCTGTCTACAGAGTTACTCTAATTATATTTCCCACTGCAGACTGAGGGTCAGACTACAGCCTTACCAGATGTTGTCTTAAGGTCCTCACCCTAGTGCCAACTTGACTTCTTGGTAATGATGGTCTGACTACATAGAAAAATCATAGAGGATAGATGCAAAAACAATAAAAAAAAATCCCCACTTGTATCTACTTGTCTCAGGCTCTGGCTGAATCTTTCATGCACTATGACAGCCAATTTTGAGTACATCCAACTCTCATAAAAGGCCAGTGAAAGAAGAACACAAACTGGAAAAAAAAATTAAAGAAAGCCGATTTAGTCCCAAATCAGAGGAAGCCTGCCTGATAAGATAAAGGACAGAGCAGGAAGTGAAGATCCACTTAAATATATTTAAAAGTGCAAATTATACTAGCCCTCACCAAACTCCCAAAAGTTAACAAAATGATGTAAGTATTAAAAATATCAAGCCAGGTGCAAGACTTAAACCCCAGCACTCAGAGATAGAGGGCAGGCAGATCTCTGTGAGTTCCAGGGCAGCCTGGTCTACAAAGTGAGTTACAGGACACTGAGGGCAATACAAAAAACCCTGACTCAAAAAACAAAACCAAATTCTGACAATTAGCTTTCCTGTGAAAACCATTATGACCCCTTTAGATAATCAATAGTAGCATATCCAACAAAAATGCATGTATTACTAGGCAAGAATATACACCATTAACAATACGTGTTCTATGCTTCTACAGCAGACTAGACAAATGCACATGTGGAAAACAGCTGTGTCAGAAATATAGTAAACCACACATTTAAATAACTAACATTATTTGGATTTGTACTAAAAAGTCAGACCCCACAAGCAGACCATCATGTACTTAGGTGATGCCATGTGAATGTTCTCTCTATTTTAATTGGTCAATAAAAGTAACAGAGCCTGTGATTGAATAGTTGTGGGGAAAGTTGGGACTGGAGGCTCAAAAAGGGGTGGCAGGCAGAGGAAGAAAAAGAGAGAAGGAAAAAGGGAGAAGGAAGCCAGAACCACCTGGCCGGGAGAAACCTCAATTAATAAGGAGTCTTAGCGTTGGGAAATAAGTCAGTATTGTATTAGATTTGCCCAATCTTGACATATGACTTATAATTACAATATTTGGATTGTGTGTCATTTATATGGGCTATTAGGGTTGGAAAATTTAACAACAAATTGGCGCACCTTATGTCCAGCTTAGAACTGACCTATGGTGAGATGAAAATCCACCCCCATTCCCCACAAAATAAACAACTAGGGCTTCACTCTAAAGCTGCATCAGGGTGGAAATTAAGCATGCAATGAGTCTAAGGGGTTTACAGAGAGCTGACTGAGAGGCTCCCTCCCCAAGCTCCAAGCAAACCTAGGCAACCAGAGGTAGCTTCCCAACCCTGAGTTGGGACACAAGGTGGCGCCAATGTCACAACATAGTTGGGGTTCCCTGACAGAAAAACCAGGGACATAAAGTCAAGGCTGCCAGAGAAGCAGCCTTCACAACTGGAGATCAGCATCTGAAAAGACAGCAGCTATCTTTCCAAAGCTTTCTCACAGACACAAAGAGCTGATCAAGGCATTCTGGCCCTATGTCAATCTTCCTCTGCATGCCTTTCTGATTTCTCATATCTCCCCCACCCCCACCCTCACACACTTCTAAAGAGGGCACAGGACAGCCAAACCAGCTCTCACAAATGGTTAAACTGCAGGCTGCCTGAGATCAATACACTGCAGGCTACAGCCCAGACAATAGATCAGAGGGCTCACAACCACAAAAGAACAAGGGTCTTTGTGCTGTCAGCCCCTCCCTACCAATAAAAGAATTGGAAAGGACCACAGAAAGGGCCACTAAGTCCTAAACCAAACACCAAAGAAAAACAAAGACACCAAAAAAATAAGACCAAATATTAAAAACTAAAATAGTGCTGGGCGGTGGTGGCGCACGCTGTTAATCCCAGCACTTGGGAGGCAGAGGCAGGTGGATGATGGTGATGAAATAACAATCAATAATAAATACCAATCAATAATCAATAAATGGTAATCAAAATATCAATACTAATTGATAACCAATAATGATCAATAATTGATGGCACACACTTTTAATCCCAGCACTTGGGAGGCAAAGGCAGGCAGATTTATGCCTGTCGAGGCCAGCCTGGTCTACAGAGTGAGTTCCAGGACAGCCAGGGCTACACAGAGAAACCCTGTCTCGAAAAAAGATAAAAAATAAAAAATAAAAAAAAGAAATATATTCTGTAGGCAGAAAAGATGGAGGGATGGAGCCATCTAAGCCCTTAGATATCAGATATTAAGCTAGAGAACTGGGTTTCAACCTTCCTAATGCTGTATCCCTTTAATACAGTTCCTTGTGTTGTGGTGACCCCCAACTATAAAATTATTTTCGTGGCTACTTCATGACTAGTCATTTTGCTACTGTCATAAATTATCATGTAAATATCTGGTTTCAGATGGGTCATGGCCCACAGCTGGGAATTGCTGAGCTGGGGATTCAGTCATTACATGCTGCATTATCAGTCTTGTTGGGTCCAGGATTTTCTGACTCTGCCCCCATTCCTCCTGTTAGGAATAGTAATGTATATCTGTGCCATTGGATGCTGAATTTAATTCACTATTCTAAACTCACAGGGTTTTAATTGAGACTGTGGAAGACTAAGGGGGCTTCTGAAGTAGGATTAAAGACACTTTGCATTGTCACAATGGCCTTTGAGCCTTTAGGGCCTGGGAGTGGAATGTAGTGGATTGAATGAGAATGTCTACCATAGGCTCAAATATCTGAACCCTGGTGGTGACTTACAAGGCTACACCTCACTAGAGGCAGGCTCTGAGGATAGTATGTAGACTAGCCTCAATTCCAGTTCACTCTCTCTGTTCATGTTTGGGGTTTAACATGTGATCTCTCAGCTCCCTGCCATGATGGTCTCATCCTTCTGAAAGCACAAGCCAAAATAATCTCTTCCATAAACTGCCTTGGCTCATAGTATTTTTTTTACAACACCAGAAAAGTAAACAATACGAGGCTATAAATAATTGAGAATTAAAACAAATTTTTTCTTAATCCTAAAAAGTTCACAATAAAATTAGACACCAAAATAGTAAAATGTACTCAAACCTCTGTATTCCACTAAATATTTCAGACAGCATCCCATCCTCCTGCATAGCAGAACTGCTCATCCATCGTCTGGATCTTGGCAGCCATGTACTCATCCCAATCAACCAAGAAAAGGCAAGACAATAAACAACAGTTACAGCTCCCTGCTGTAATAGTCAGTCCGACAGCCTGCCCAGCAGAGTCAATAGCTCTGAAATGAAGTAGTGGAGGCAGTGGTACTTTCTAGAACCCAAAAGTGCATGTGGCTGGATAGAATATGCAGGCAAATCTCTGGAGGATGAGACCCAAAGAGAATGTCTGAAGGGGATCCCATTGGCTAAAGGGTTATGCCAGTTTGAGTCCAGAGGTGTCCTACCCCCAGAAAAATCTCTCCTCCAATGAGTCCAAATAGCTACTTAAAGGGTGTGGCTCATAGCAGACCATGTCCCATGCCTACCACTACTGTGTAGCCCACTGTCCAGCTATGAACCAACACACATTCACTGAACTGCTATGAGCGAGAAAAATAAAGTTGTAAGACAAACCTAAGCTCTTGAAAAGGCAAGTAGGTAAATGTTAGCAGTGGGGGCAGGGGTCATAGGCAAAAACACAAAAGCAAACACTGAACAGCTCTGATAGTAAATCCCACTGTACTGAGGTAACTGACATGCAGTTGTGCCATGGGGAGACAGGAAAGCAGTACTTTTTTTTGTCTTGAATATTCTCATAAAGAAGCACAAAGTGTCTTGTGAAGCTTATACTGCATACAACTGACAACTACGAAAGTCCCTAAAGGACACATGTGGCAATTTTTTATCCCACTTTCTGGAACTGGGGCTGGGAGAAGGAGAAAACAAGCTGTCAACTGAATCATACCACATGTGTACAAACCACCCCTGTCACTACAGGACCACCCATTGTCCAGCACAGACCCAAGATAAGCACAACTAGAAGCTGAATGGGGAGGAGAGTTACATCAGGATGACCTCCCCAACAAGGTCAAAGAAAGAATGTGGGCTTTTTAAGGTTCAACAGACTGAGTTCATATCTCAGCTCCACCACTGCTAACCTAGTGACCCAAGGCAAAATCCCTCCTCCTCAGGCCCTCATCTCCTCAGAGGCTAAATGAGATAGCCCTGGATATTCCCATTAGGTACTGGAGCAGGTAAGTCGACCAGGCAGCAACCCACATGAAACCCAATCAAGTGGCATGGTAATGCCCTCCATCACCATAACATGCCAAGGGTTGCTATGGGTTCTCTCTGACTTCCATATGTACTCAGTACAGGTAGAGTAGGCAAGCCCTGGGGATTAGGCAAAGTGGAGAAAAGTTCAGAAGTCTTTGCTTAACAAATGGTGGGTAAGACCTTCAAATATCACAAAACAACCCCTGACATTAAAGGATGATTTAGTATGTAAAGGAATATGAACTATTAATGGATTGAAAGACTTGGATACAATTTACAAAATTCACATTCACAAACATATACAGAGATGAAATCCTCCGAGTTGATAAACACACTCAGTTAAAGAACAGCTAATTAAAATGCCAAGGAAAGGGTACTGACTGATTTCAGGTAAAAACTATTTAAACTGACTCCAGTTTTTATGCAGAAGAACAAGGGGCCAAGAAAGGCCAAACTACTCTTGAAAAACTAGAGACTTGCCTTGCCATGGAGACTTTAGAAAGCTAAAGAAACACACCAAAAAAGACCCAGGCACATATGAAAACCTAGGTAGTAGCGTGTATCTGTAGAAGGAAGATATCTAATCAATGAAGCTAGAATACACAGGAGGTAAAAATTCGAGTTCTGTCCTGTGTCAAACATGAATAATAATCCACATGTATTCAGGTCTTAAATACATGAATAAAATCTTTGAGAAACATAGAAGCTCCTCCTCACGTAAGTCAGCAGTTCCTGAGTGCCCATGTTATAACAGGCAACATAGAATTATTAGGATGTGAGGGCACCATGAAATAACAGAGAAAGTCCCATTTAACCAAAATCAAAAAAAAAAAAAAAAAATACAACAATTTTGTTTTTTGTCTATCTAAAGACTCCACAATTAAAATAAAAACAAACAAAATTTAAAACTGGAAGCTATAAACAGTGTTGGTAGTGCATTCAACTGCTGACAAAAATTAGTACACAAACATAAAGCTAAAAAGTAATGAATGCCCCCACAATGGAAAAAAAAAAAAAAAAAAAGAATAGATAGAAAAGTAGACCTGATCCAAAATAGAAAAGAATGGGTAGTTAACATGTAAAAAGATGTGTGTGTCCTGGTACCCGAGATGCTAGGTAAGGCGACTGCAGCATCTCATGCCTGCTGGTTACTGCTGAGTAGAGACCAGCTACAGAGAGAGCAAAGCTAAGCAAGTTGCCCTTGGATTTTGATAGGAGCTAGGTGAGCAGGTGAGACTGGGAACCAGGCAAGGGGAAGACGGTGATAAACTCTTCAGTAGTGTCTCTTGTGTGTGTGCATGCGTGTGTGTGTGTGTGCGTGTGTGCGTGTGTGTGTGTGTGTGTGTGTGTGTGTGTGTGTGTGTGTGTGTGTGTGTATGTTTGATGAAGGCCACCAGGACACGTCTTGCTGTGTAATTGGCTGCAAGCTGTTGTGATGAGTAATCTGGCTTTAGAGCCATGCTGCCTTTTCCCCCTCTGTGGTGGTCTTCCCCTCCCCCACTGACATGTGCCTGCCCCTTTGGTTTCAGTGAGGAAGCTTTGAATCTGGGCTAAGCTCTTCCTACCATGCTGTCTACACTCCTTCAGCACTTTTACCTGCTCCACCCTACATCAAGCTGAGGATCACCTGTCTAGAGGAGGTGCTCACCTGAGTTCAAGCATGGGGACCCGCCCACCATCCCCTCATCTGTCCAATTCCCAGAAAGCACTGGCAAGTACATGGGGAACCATCCCCCTTCTGCTAGAATCCCCATTCTTCCTAAGATCCACACCCGCCTTCAGCATGTCATGTGGTAGTGGTATTTAAGAAATGTGTCATTGAAACTCGACTTGCTCTAGTTTGTGGTTTGCCATAGGAATTCTGAAAATACTAAGTAATTAGAACAGGTAGTGGGATAGTAAAATTCTCTTCTCTTCCAGGGAAGAGTTCTAATTAGGAGCAGGTTGTAAGATCTCTAACTTCTAACCTCACACTAGAAAGGGCAGGTGCACCAACAAACTGCTGCCATGCTTGTAGAACAGATAAATGTATTTGATTTATTGTAAACATATTCCAGATCCATGCTGTGTGCATGACACAGACCATGGCCTACAAAGAATCCCCCTGCCCCAAACCAAGCTAGAATCATTCTGAAGGCATCACAGGCAGTTATACCACCTGTGGCTAGCAGGTGGTGAGATAAGAGTGGACCAGGAGCCCAAGCTGCTGAGTGATAGTCACTGGTCAGAAGGCACTAAACATCTATGCCCACGGAGTCTTTATATAATTAATATGTGTGCAGTGGGCAAACCAAAACGGTAGGATGAAACTGTGAAACAGGAAGGAGAAGGTTGGAGGAAACAACAAACATGACAGCACTTGTATAGACCAAGACACCAGGGAAACACACAGAAGTACTTGGTGGACACAGATCCTGGCAAAGGAATGGAAAGAGTATAAGGCCTCAGTCCCACAACACAGTGACAGAGTAATTCTTAACATCCCAATGGTTCTTGTCACCAGAAAGTGAATCAGAATACCTGACCCAGCTTTCCTAAAACACCTAACCATGTGACCTGTAACACTAATCATTACAGTGCCCCTCTCCCTGACCCCCCTCAGTACCCTACCCCCAACTATGAAAATACCCACCTCACGTCAGACCAGTCTCACAGGAAAAAAACAAAAAACAAAAAAGATGCACTCAGGTGCCTCCTTGACCCCCAGGGTATCACAGAGCTAAGACAGTAAGGACGTGAAGAAGACCATCCATCCTAACAGCCTGGACTGGAGAAGAAGCCCCAATCTTAAGGGGCACATGAGTCACCCAAGGTCACACAAGACTCTAACAAAGAACAGAAGGCAGATGAGACTCACACTTCTTCCTTCGAAGCCTAGAGCTTCCTTTTCCTTCTCCAGAAAAAGTTGCCCTCTCCACACACACACACCCAAAAGTTTTTCTTAAAATCCTGATCACTCCACAGGAGATGCACACGACTGTCATTCAGCCTCCCTGAGGATGTCTTTCTCCTGCACCCAGGCTCCTGCTAGACCAGGCTTCGCAGCTAAGGGCCTTGAGCCAGTGGCAGGATGGAGACTGGGGATGAGCTAAACATCTGTGCTGAGTAGTCTGAGGTGTGGTGAGAGAGACGGGGGAGGCAGTAGTGAGGACAAAAGAAGCAGATATGAATTAAGTTTTCATCCAGTTTGTGTAACTAGGAAGCACTTGTGCATGCACAGTCACCAGTATCACACATAAAACAGGATATTTCCAAGCCAGCCCATCCATTGACACTTTCTCTAGAAAAATTCATCTCCCTTTGTCTTTTCTCATCCTGGAGCCTCCTGGAGCCTGGGAAAGTGTTGCCAGACTGCTGGCTGCCCAGTCCACAGCAATCCCTCAAAAGCAGTAGCCTGCCCACCCCCATCCTGTATCCTTGCTTCCTCCTCTTCCTGGGAGCCCCTTAAGTGAGCAGGAGACTGTGACTTCCACACCCCCATCCCACTCCCACCATGCTACAGACTTTGCCTGCTTTCAGGAGCAATAGAAAAAACTCAGAAACCACCCTCACTGTCCCCCACCAACACAGAGGCACAGCTGTGCGATCTGACTCACACCCACGGATGCAGGTTTCCTAGTGCAGGTACTTCAGTGTGCCTTTCCTTAGGAGAAGGAGGCAGTGGCAAACTTTGCCATCTTTCTAGGAGAGCATGTCTCTCCAGGAAGACTGACAAGTTGAAGCCTCCATTCAGCCATAAACAAGAGGGAAAAGGGAACAGAAAGCTGCAGGGGTTGGGAGGGTGCTGCAATTTTTAAAAGCACTTACCTTTGGGCAGAGAAGGGTAAGATAGTGCAAGGCAGAAGTAGAGGACACTTCATAGTGTGGAAAGCAAGGAGATGGAGCAACAGAAGACTCAATGGTAAGGACTTACCCAGAATATCACATTGAAGAGGAACACCGGTGTGCTTCAAGCAGCTGAGATAGCCCCTGGCCAAGCTGCACTTCTTAAATTCTAGGAGGAACACAAAGGACAGGTCCAGGTAAAACCCACATACTTGCTGCCTTTGGGCACATTGTACTTGTCAGTCTTAATGTCAGCCTCCGTGCAGATCTGATCCACGAAAGCAGCGGTGTCTCAGAAGGTGCCAGCAATGAAGACACGGTCGAACAGGTGGCCAGAGGTGGACGAATTTGACAAAGTCCGAGCCCAAGCCCTTGCTGTCCAAAGATGGACTCCAGGTGGATCGAAGAATCCTTGCTACTTGATTTCATTCCCTGGGGGCACAAGGGGCGGGAAGCGGTACATTGCTCCAAGAGTGGGATGGAGGGGGCACCCCGATAGGGGAACGGGTTCTGAGCAAGTGGGCTTTGGAGCTTCGCACGCCCCCTCTCTGCACCCTAAAGCATTAGCAGAGCAACCACCTCTGGGGGTTCACTGTCTCTGGGACTCGCCTCACTCCCAGCCTTAGCCGGCTGGCCCTGGAGGGCTCTTCCTCACCGCTATAAGCATGCTTGGGGAGTGTGCTCCCCTACATAACTAGGCTTCTTTGGAGAGAAGAAACTAGGCAATTTGACTGCCTCTTCCACCCTGGGACCCACCACCTTGCGGGCACTAGGCCTCCTTTGCTCTGTGACTTTGAGGAGCCTCTGCCGGCTCTGGGCTGCCCAGGTGGGTCCCGGGCAGAACGCCTCGGGAACCGCTGCAGCTGCAACCACTGGGCTCGCCCTGCTAAATCCCAGCCCTGACTCTTGACTCTGAAATTGCCTAGGGCCCCTTCACCAATCTCTGTGCCCCACCCCCTGCTTTGCATCCAACCAATGGGGTCAAGGTTTGTCTAGTTCCAGTAGGGGAGCTACTCCCTTCCCCAATGACACAATATCTTTACTAGCATTAGAAGTCTGCTTGTGGGCCTAAACTAGCGTGCCAGAGCCCTGCTAAATGTCGAGGGCTCAGTGGCTGGGAATGAACTAATACCTCAATGGGAAAGCACTGGTCTCTTGCCCCAGCAAGGGCAGCGAGCAGATGAAGAGAACTGGAGACACCAAGAACCCAAGGAAGCCAGAAGATAGGGCTATGGAGAAAAGGCTGGAAGAAAATGAAACAGCAGCCACTACCAGGCTGGCCTCTGCCCCCCTATGAACATCAGGCCTGGCTAGCCTGGGACACATGGTCTTAAGAGGTACCTTTACACACACAGACACACACACACACACACACACACACACACCACGCTTTTGCACACGTGGGGATGCCTACTGTGCACCAGTAGAGAAACTGTGGCAGAGATGAAAGGTGTAGGAAAGCGCCCTCTGGCCTCAGAGGGGCGCGCCGCCCGCCCTGCCCCCTCCATGTGCACAGGCACTTGCTGCTCAGAGAGACTCCTGCAGCTGTGCAAACTCTGCCTCCGTGTTCCCAATTGGGGCAGCAGGCTTCAAGGTGCAGGCGGCTCAAGTGGGGCACTGCTTTTGCCAGCAGTAGAGCATGGTAGCAATGATTTTGGTCACACCCAGGTCCTCTCAGAGCTGAGGTCAGAGAAAAGACTGGAGAAAAGCCTGCCAGGGGAACATCTAAAAAACCCCTTGATGCTCTTGTAAAGCACTGCAAGGAAGACAGCCTACCCTGGGCTATGCAGGAGTCTGCATTGCTGACCTGGGGCCACCAGGTCATGGTAAAAATAAAAACTAAAAGACTGCAAGGTGTGTGGGGGACGGGGGGAGCAGAGACCGAATCTCTCCTTTGTGCAATAAATCAGTGTGGGAGCTAACTTTTACCAGGCTCCCAGCATCTAACAAGGAGCTTAGGCTCTGGAAGGCACTCCATAGGGATGGCTAGATTGATGAAGCACTTCCTAGGAGTGGAGATGTTGACCCTGGAACCCTCAACCTGGGCTCCAAGGGGGAGGGAGCCCTTGAGGAAACACAGGAGTGTTACTATGTGCCCTCTGGGCAGGACAAAATCTACTTAGGGGAAGAAGTCACTGGAGGCACAGATAGACTCAGATGGCTGTGGCTGTGCAGAGAGGGGGACAGTGATTCTAATTAGGGGGACTTCACCTTCACTTGCCCCACCCCACCCTAGAGGTGATAACTCTGAGATCTGTTTTGACTCTTCTGGGTTTCTTTTGAAGGAGAGAACCCAGCAGCAAAGCTCTATGTGAACAACCACCACTAACATCTCTCCTTTGGGGACCAATGGTCTTGGGATCTACAGAAAAAAAACAAAAAACAAAAAAACAAAAACAAAAAAACAAAAAAACAAACAAACAAAAAAAGAGCTGGGTCCTGTGAGAATACCAAGCAGTCTGACCAGGAAAGCTAACACCTCCTGTCCTCTTCAGCCTCACCTCCAGGATGCAGGGTTACAACTTCTCTCTTAGAGCATTACTTCTGGTGAGGGCACCCACCAGCTGGACTAGAGTCAGGAGAGCTGCTCTCCCCTGGCAGCTCGTGCCTGGATGACAACCATTCCTCCTGTCAGTGTGGAGGCCAGGATACCCAGGTTTGTTATGTGTGAAGTGAACCAACAGGGGTGAGACCAGTCAGAGCAGACAGGGTCTGAACACAACATGGTACCATTATATCTCAGGTGGAATGAGGTGTCCCCAAGGGTCCCCATGCTAGCCCCTACCTTGTTAATTTTTTCCCATGTCTTCGCCCTAGTTCATACCTGCACTGGTCACACCAGTATCCCCTGGCCCCTGGACTGCTCCATCATTGTGGCTGATTAGAAATGAATATATACCTCCAGGGTTTGGGACCAGACAGCCAGATGCTAATGGGCAGATAAGAGAATCTGGCTGTCCAGTGTCACGGCCCTGCTCCCCCTGGTCATGCTTATCAATGCTACAGTGAAGTCTACTGTGACACCTGGGCTGAGCCACTATCAGACTAATAAGGGAAAATGCAAGTCATCAACCCTTACATTCACCAGGCTGACCCTACCATATAGGTGTGGTGACCGCTGTTTTATGGAAAGGGAAATGGTTGGCTTGGGTAGCTTTCCAAGCCCAGTGTCCTCCTCTCTTGGATTTTAAACACTTGCTGCCCTTGGCAGTCTTCCAGTCTAACAGAAAAGGCGCAAGATGGAGCCTGAGGTAGCATGTCCCGATTTGGGTTAGGGCTGGGGTTATTAGGTAAAAGGATGCTGAATTAGGTGAACAGGGAGGAAGATGGCTGGGGTGGTACTCTGGACAGATAATCAGCAAAGGGTGGTAATAAAGGATGGAGAGAGGGAAGTGCAGAAGAATGCAATGAGGAAGAGAGGGACTTTACCCTGTCTTAGAACAAAAGCAGATGGAGTGCGATCACAACCATCCCCTCAAGGAAACCTTCCACTAGTAACAGGTCACTATAGGCAGGCTCCTGAGCATAGACACCAGGATGGATGGGACACCCAGGGGTCCCAGGAGCTCACCAGCTAGCTAGCTCTGGAAACCAGCCTTCTATCCTGGCTCTACTTGTACCCATGGAAGTCCAACAGAGTGATGCAGAGCCCACACAGCAGGCTGAGCGGGAAGCTGCCCTGTGGCCCTGCCTTGGACCAGAGCTTTTTGAAGGGGTTAGGGGAAGGTCCTGAATGTGGCCCACTCAGGAAGCAGTTGAGGGGACATGACTGGGTGAGAACAGGGGTTACTTTGCAAACTACTTTGAGTACTTTGTGAAAGTTGGAGCCTGTGGCCACCTTGGGGCTTAGTTACTTATGTGGGGCCTGGAAAGCTGTGCCTGGCAGCAGGGGGAAGAGAGAGACAGTGAAAGGTTAGCACTGGCTGCTGCAGTATTTTATATCTCCAATTTGAGAAGCTACTCTCCCAGTCTCCTCAATCCTCTGCATCCTATCAGGTCCAGAAGAGCCTGAAGGCACAGTCTGCCTTGAGGGCCTCTCTGCATCCAGACCAGCTTTGCCTCTCCACCTTGCTTTTATTTATTTATTTTTTAATGAAAAAAGAAAAGAGTACAAGTACAGAATTCTCAAAGAAGGGCAAGAAAAGTAAATGTGAGAATCCAGCATTCCAGATCTGACTAGCAGCCAGGAGACAAGGGCTTCCCAAGAAATGCCAAGTGCTCTGTGCCTCTACAGAACTTCCTAGGCTCCAGGTGAGACAGGGCTCAGTCTCCCATGCTTTCCTCACCAGGTGTATACCTTCTGGCTCAAGATGGCCACTCCTGTATGTGACAGGATGTTGTAGAATCTCACAGCCCCGAGCTTAGCCATGAAAGCAGACTAGAGGGGAGACCAAGGTGCTGCTTGTGGTGGCCAGAAATAAGCAGGCTGGGCAACCACTGTAGAGGGCAGGTTGTCGGCCCAGGTCCTAAATTTTACATTTGGCATCTTTGGCTATAGAAGTACTGTCAAGCAACCTCCTTCTGAGTGAGTGAGTGAGTGGTGGCTACCAGAGGCCCACCTTCCAGAAGTCTACCTGGAGACTCCCTACACAGGGGCCACTCCCCTATTTGCTAAGGAAACAAAAACACAGCTGCAATTTGCATTCACAATGGAGGATAACAATGACTGAAGAGGTGGAGAGTGGGGAGCTAAGTGAAGCTGGGCACACACTACTCCAGTTATCACAGCTCTTGGGAAGCTAGGTCAAAACAATGATTTCTAGGCCATGCTTGGCTACACAGTAAGGGGGGATGTGAGCAAGGAGGGAGGGAAGGAAAGGGAGTTTAAAGATACGGTTTTTTTTTAATCTGCTGTGTATGTGTGTGTTTCCTAAAACTAATGAGGAAAACAAATAAGGTTTGCCTCAGAGGGAGGGCTCATAGTTCTAAGAAGGGATGAATTAATTGTTTAGTTCACATCACAAACCAGGGCAGGCTGCATCTTCTAGAGAGTGGCTCTCTCCCTCGAAGTTCTATATTATACATACTATCATGACTCACTTGCAGCTGGGACGTTCTGCAGACTTCAGGGTCTCCTGTCTCCTGTCCCTTGTCCCTGGTTCCCTCTACTGTGCCTGGAGGCTATAGGGATGGTGCTGGAGTCGCCTGGAGGAGACAGAACAGAAGAAGCACTTAGCAATGCTCTACAGATAAGAAGATGGAAATGTACCCTGATGTCTGCTTTGCTCAGAAACCATCAGAGGTAGTCATCTCCACTGGAGGGCTAACGGTGTCCATAAGCGTGGGCCTCCCTGTTGCATGTCTGAGAACTGTCCTTTGGTTCTTTCTCTCCTCCCTCTTCAGGCTGGCTCAAGTCAGTGAAGGTGCCTCCAGCTGTAAGTGTATCCTGAAAGCACTCAGTCCTCCCAAGATCTCCTAAGAGTTTTCCTCAGGTCAAACAGCGCTTGAAACCTCGAGCTGTTCTAGAAAATCTTTCCAAAGTTTTAGATTGAGTCAACAGAAATTTATCCCAGTTGTGGCCCAATCAAATTGGACATCTGCCCAACCATGACCCAGTAGGCTACGCCTCCTCCACACATGCCCAGGATGCACGTTCTGTACGCACACGCCACTCTGAAGGCACAGGCACACACACACTGCCTCCAGCTCCCTCCCTGTTACTGCCTCTGCCTGGGCTTCTCCTCACCCTGCCATGTGCTGAGCATCATTGCCCCAGAGCAGAGTCATCATCCATGTCTGTGACACACACAGTACTGCCCACTGCCTGCCTGTTGTGCCTTTACCTCAATGGATGCCTCCCTACGGTCTTGGCCTCCTCTGCAGGCCATGCATCTATAGCCACCTCCAGATTCAGCCATCTTCAGAAACTATAAAGGAGCTCAAATATCCATCCTGGACTCTGTGAGCCTCAGTGTGTCCAGGTGGCTGTGCATTACTCATTCCTCAAGCTCTGGTCTCAAGAGGTCTCTAATATCCCAGCAAGACCAGACTCCAGCGCACACCTGCTCCGCCCCTTCCCTACAGTTGCCAGAGAAAATGCCAGCCACACTCATGGTTGGTTGGACCCAGCAGGGACCGGCACCACCCTCCTCCTCCTCCTCCTCCTCTTCCTCCTACTCCTCCTCCTACTCCTCCCCAGGCCTGCAAAGGACAAAAGCCTTGACAAAGGCACCCACACCCCACCCATCTCCTGAAGAGATGGGCTTGAAGCAAGCACACTGAGACTGAGGGCCAGACAGAAGAAGCAGGGCCTTAGCTGCTATCCAGACGACCCCGGCAGGAGACTTGTAGTTCTCTGAGCACAGGGCATTCAGTGAATGAATGAATAAGTGAGTGAGTGAGTGAGTGAGTGAGTGAGCGAGCACACTTATATTTTCTTATCCATGTAATGAAGCTGAGTGTGATCATGAAGGACAGATGATCTGGGAGTTTTCCTATGTACTAGAAGACACTGCCCTTCAGAACAGCCACTCACACTCACACTCCAGCTGGCCAGCATGACATAGGAGTGTGACAGAAACAAAGGAAGCCCTGCATAAGTTCATCGGCCACTAGAGTTCCTCAGCACCCACAGAGCGCCCACCCTGGGTTGGCCACCTTGGGTCATCGGGGAACATCCCTGGCTCAGTCAGTGTCTCGGGAAAGAGTGGACGTCTGCTGTCCACTGTGAGTGCTGAGAGGTCCTGCTCACAGGGGAAGAAGGCTACATGACAGTGGCTTGTGCGGGGAGGCTGACACAATGTTCTGTCAGGAGGAACATGGCTGGGAAGGGAGGGAGTTTCAGCGCAGTGATGGCACAGGCAAAAGCAACATTTCTTTTGATTCTGTTTTTTGGTTTTGGTTTTGGTTTTTGGTTTTGGTTTTTTTTTGTTTGTTTTTGATTTTGTTTTTTTTTGTTTTGTTTTGTTTTGTTTTTGTTTTTCGAGACAGGGTTTCTCTGTGTAGCCTTGGCTGTCCTGGAACTCACTCTGTAGACCAGGCTGGTCTTGAACTCAGAAATTCCCCTGCCTCTGCCTCCCAAGTGCTGGGATTAAAGGTGTGTGCCATCAATTATTGACCATTATTGGTTATCAGTTGGTATTGATAATTATTGATTACCATTATTGATTATTGATTATTGATTGGCATCAATTATTGATTATTATTCCATCACCATCATCCCCCTGCCTCTGCCTCCCAAGTGCTGGGATTAAAGGCCTGCACCACCATGGCCCGGCATAAAAGCAACATTTCTTAGGATTCATTCTCATTAAGGGACTTTCATACTTCTGATCCTATCTGATCCTCACACCAGACCCCTGCGAGATGAGCCAGGAACGCATCCCAAGTTCTGAATGAGAAATGAGTTTGTATAGCAGGTGTATTCTACCTCTCCTGAATTCTACAACAGAGCTAGCAGCTTTTTTCTGAGAACAGTGTTATGTGAGGCTATGCTTCTGTGTGCAAGGCTGGCCAGCATGGAGCTGTACTTCACACACATCCTGCACACACAGAGACGAACAAAGCAAAGGAGAGAAGCTGGAGTGAGAGGAAGCAATCCTCCTCCCTCAGGATTACCAAGCTCGGACAATCATGGAATTTCCACATCCACTGCGACCTCAGGGGACACACACAGCCCATCTATCCTGGGAAACATAACAGAAGCTGCTTGCCCCGAACACCAGCTTCATCACCTCCATCTAGAGCTCCCTTTTCCTCCACACTTCACAGACTATGAGCACAGACACTTTGCCAAGTGAAAGCAAAGACAGGCCCTGTCTTCCAAAACCATGGCCCAGCAGAGTAGAAATAATAAAACTGCAATAGATACTAAGTGCTTCCCAACCAGCCCAAGGGGAAAGCCCTGACCCACAATGCTTAGCGACGCCACCATGGCCAATTGCAAACAACCCATTAACACCAGCTGGCAAATTCCCTGATTCCTTACCACTATGAAGCTCTCAATTGGCCATCTAAGCAGACTTCAGCAAAACACTGTAACAAACCCAGCCCCATCCAGGGCCCTCCAGCCCCACCACACCCCCAGTAAAAGTCTCAGTGGTTAGAATTTGGGGCTTAGTGATGGAGGCTGAATAAGGCACAGGGAAAACAGGGCAGGGAGCTTTCTCAGTCTGCTGGGGCATCCTCAGAGAGACCATGAACCCCAGAGAGACAACTGCAGTAATCCTGTCCCATGAGGCAGGCCAAGTCAGTGCTCTGGGCAAAACCCTACAGCCTCCCATGGCCCCAGATTAAAAGATGAAGTTCTTACAAAAATCCATCGATCTCTTCCTCCCTCCCTCTCTTCCCACCCTCCTTGCTCTGGCCAGCCACCCATTCTGTTCTCTTACTTCAGAGCCTGAATTCAGCCTAGGTGTTCAGTCTACCTGAGTATTCTCTCCTCAGATCTCCACACGGCCAATTTGCCTGCCTCTTAACCTTCATTCAGATGTCTCCTTCTCTAGAATGTCCCCAGCACACTCTCACCACCTTCTGCTTCCTCCAGTCCACTTATTCCCCAAACACAAGGGAACACGGCTTTTTACTACAGAAACTGTTTATGATATCAACCGACTAGAAACTACCTTCAGAAGGGCAAATGTGTGTCTGTCCGGTTCCCTGCCACATTTCCACAGCCAAGAACAGACCTCTACATGTATGGGAGGGGCAGCGGCAGGGGCGACTGCACATTTTTCTGCATCAGTGAATGAAGGCAGGCAGGCCTGGAGGTGGTTTCCATTACCTACCATCTTGATTTTCTTAGAGGGGATAGCTAGGCTGAAGGTTATTCCCTGATCAGCAGAGACCCCAGATGCCCTGGCTTTTCCACTGGGATGTAGAATAGGTGTCCCTTGTTCCAACTCTGCACTTCACTTGCTTTCTTCATTTAGGCTGTAATGAGGCCCTATATGGCTAACCTGGACCAACAGAAAGTGCCAGGGAGAAGGCCAAACAGGATGCCAAGCCTGAAGGCCTCCACTGAGCTGAGGTGAGGATTGATGTGTTCCTCAAAAGATTCAGAAGACAAGCCCTCTGAACCCCCTGATACCAGTTAAAAGCATCCAGCCACTTTGATTTCCCATTCCCTAATTTGAACAAGAAGAAGCACCCCCCAAGTGATTTCTACCCCAGTGGTTAGGGCCAAGCAGCTGTTCCACCATGCCTCAGGTAGGCTCCCCACATGCAAGTCAGGCAGCTCATACTGCTGTTTTTTAAGTTCTGCAGGCACTCACAGTGACAGAGGAGGCTCTATGAGCAAATTCAACATTATTTCTGAATTTCTTGTTTGCCAGGTGAGGCAGGATAATTTCCTGGGCAAGATGCAGTTTTTGGAAGAGTTGGCACTTCAACTAATCCCTGCAGAATGGCTCTAATCCCACCAGGATAAAGGCTTTTCAAGCTAATGGGCCATGTGACTAAAGGCACAAAGGCAGGTAATATCCAGACCCATGCAGGAAACAGAGACTTGGCTGCTACTTGGAAACATATGTCTACGAGGCAAAGGTAGGCCAAGGTCAAATTCTGAAGAGCCTTGTGCTACACTGAGGAACCTGAAAACAAGCTACCAGGACCCTCTGAAGGTTCCAGGGTAGGAGTATGACATGACCCAAGGGATGCTTGGGGAAGGAGACTCCGACCACAGCAGTGTACAATGGGGTGGTCACTTTGGTGGTTCTCTTCTGAGGGAAGCATCAGACAGGGAGAGTGTTCACAGACTGCACTGAGGGAGGGCTCCGATGGGTGGAGCCCGTGTTGTGATCTGGTGCTGACAGCCCTTCATCTCTTCAATTTCTTTTCTTTCTTTCTTTCTTTCTTTCTTTCTTTCTTTCTTTCGTTCTTAAGACTGAGGAGGAGGGGAGTGGGGGAGCTGAGAGAGACACAATAGACAGGCTCAGAGAAGAAAAGCTCTGGTTCCTTTTGGTGCCTCACTTTTAACATGGGGTGCAGCTCTTTCAGTACCCTATAATCACAGTGCAGGCAGGGATGCAGCCAGTGACTTACCATTCGGGCATGGACGCGTCCTGGACAGCAGGTCCTCCTGCCAGTGTCTGCCAGCTCAGATCTGATCCACAGGATGGGAAAGGAGGCCTGAGAGTGGAGGGGTTTGGGCCAAGGTCCAGCTGGTCCTCTGTGATCTCAGGACACGGGACACCTACAGTTCTCGTTTGGCCCTGACAACAGCAGCTGCCATTAGGGGCCTACTATGTGTCCGAGGACCATGCTAGTTTTTAAACTTCATAGAATGCTCGAGGAAGTATTAGTCTTGCCACTTTGCAGATGGAGTAATTGGGGTTCAGAGGTTAAAGAGATCATTCAAATACATGAAGCCAAGACTGAACTGGATTGCCTTAGATTTAAAACCTAAGACCTTAACCTATGACACACTGACCTGATAAAAGGAAACACACACCCCGCCCACATGCCAGCTTGCCAATAGACTACCTGGGAGAGAAACACATCAAGGGAACCAGTCTTACAGTCCTGCGGGACTGCAGGTACTTAAGACAAATGTGGCCCTTGGGTTGGGTTGGCCAGCTCTCAGTTAAACAGGCCCAGGGCCAGGCCCCTCTTCTTCTATCCTACTTTCTCACTCACCCACTATCACTCTCCCCATGCCATCACTGGATCCCTGGACTCCAGTGACTGCTGGAGGTCATGTTCAAGTCTCACCTTGATTCTGTCCCAACAAGGTGATAGAGCCAGGTTCCCCCTGCTGTACTTGGCTCTATCTTGGAGGGATGCTGCACTGGGCTGTACACAGGTGATCAATACACATGCTGCAGGCTATAGCCCAGACAAAAGACCCAGAGGGCTCAAAACCACAAAAGCCAAGGGTCTTTGTGCAGTCAGCCCCTCCCTACTAATAAAAAAATCAGAAAGGACCACTAAGTCAAAAACCAAACACCAAAGGAAAACAAAGACACCAAATAATAAGAGCAAATAATAAAAATTAAAGTAGTAATTACTGCAATCTTTTCCTCCTTCACTTCCTCCCATGTGAGTAAGGTACTATAGAGAATTAAGGAGTTTCTTAACTAGTGATTTAAAAAGCAGTGATTTTGTTTTGCTTTGTTTTAACATTCTTAGCTTCTCAGAGTGTATGTAACCAAAGTCTAAGAAATTAAATTTGCCAAGATACATTGAAGAAAATTTTGCATATTCTAGAGACTAACTCTAAAAACTGTACTAGGATCCACTCTAAAGTAACATTTACCAGCAAAATTTGTAATTATAAACAGTATGACCCAGCCAGGCAGTGGTGGAGCACGCCTTTAATCCCAGCACTTGCGAGACAGAGGCGGGTGGATTTCTGAGTTGGAGGCCAGCCTGGTCTACAGAGTGAGTTCCAGGACAGCCAGGGATACACAGAGAAACTCTGTCACAAAAAATAAATGAATGAATGAATGAATAAACAAACACACAAACAAACAAACAAACAGTATGATCTGCCCTCATTAAGCAATGCAACTATTTTGGTTGATTAGTACTTAATTTTAACTTAACAAACCTCTCCTGAATGATTCAATCATCACAGAGACAATACAATACCACAGTAATGAAAATGTAGCTCCAGCTTTTGTCTACATAACAAGGAACTACACTAAGGACTGAACAGTGCTAATATGCACATACATTAAGAGTCCTGGCCCCAGAGAAACAAAGTGAAATCATCTAAACCAGGCAATCAAGCAGTGACGTATGAACAGAGATCTTAAATGCTAATCGTGTATCAGCCAGTTGCCAAGGTTAAAAAAAAATGTACTACTGACATACATATAGGGAACAATTTGCTGTGGGGATAAACGTACACAAATGTGACCATAAGAAGACTCAAAATTAAGAAAAAATTGGGGAGTAATACCCAATAAACAAAGACAAGTGCTAAAATGATCAGAAAGGCAAGAATCTAGATTGGGTGAATAAAAACTCAGAAAGAGGTTATTTGGAATCAAAAAACGGAAAATAAAATAAAATAAATAAATGATTTGGGGGTGGGGACAGAAACTGATGGAACAGGCTCCCTGTGCAAAAGAAAGTGGGTGAGTAGGTATCTTAGAGTTTTATTACTGTGAAGAGACACCATGACCAAGGAAACTTTTATAAGGAAAACATTTCATTGGGCTGACTTACAGTTTCAGAGACTCAGTTCATTATCATCATGGTGGGAAGCATGGCAGCATCCAGGCAGACATGGTGCTGGAGGAGGAGGTGAGAGTTCTACATCTTGATCTGTAAGCAGCAGCAGGAGACTGTGTCCACACTGGGCACAGCTTGAACATCTATTAAAACCTCAAAGTCCACCTTCACAGTGACACACTTCCTCCAACATGGCCATACATACTCCAACAAGGCCACACCTCCTAATAGTGCAGCTCCCTATGGGACAAGCATTCAAACATGAACCTACTGGGGCCATTCCTATTCAAACCATCACAATAGATAAGTCTTCAGACAGGAAGTGCATAGCTAAAACTATATATAACTTAAAATTTCCTGATATCTTCACCAACCCACAAGAAAAACTACTCAACCACTGCAGAGATTAGACCCAGGAAGAGTAGACAGAGCTGGTAGAAGAGACAGCAAAAACAAAGGTGTAATTAGGTGATACCCTTTCCAGACTGAGAATATGGCCCTCTCCTGACTACTTTGGCAAAACCAAATGGTTACTGCTGTATATGTATCCTTTCTCAATAAAGAAAGACCATCAGATTTTCTCTCAGGGAAATCACAAGCATGCACCACAAAGGACCTCAACCCTAATCCTGAGTCCCTGCATGAAGATACTGAGAGATGAAGTGAAGCCTGGGTCGCTCTGCAGACTCCAAGATGTTGGAGGCACCAAAAGCTGTGAGACATCTGTCAGGAAAAGTGGCTTACACGGATTGGAACCAGCCTGTTAGAGACATATTCTGCAGGGAGAAAAGATGGAGGGATGGAGCCATCTAAGTCCTCTGATATCAGATATTAAGCTAGAGAACTGGCTTTTAACCTTCCTAATGCTTTATTCCTTTAATACAGTTTCTTGTGTTGTAGCGACCCCCAATTATAAAATTATTTTAATTGCTACTTCATGACTGTTATTTTGCTACTGTCATGAATTGTCATATAAATTACAATTTTCAGATGTTCTTGGGCAACCCCCCTGTATATGGGTCAAAGCCCACAGCTGGGAATTGCTGAGCTGGGGATTCGATGATTACATGCTGCATTATCAGTCTTCTTTGGTCCAGCATTTTCTGTATTCCTCCATTTCTCCTTTTAGGAATAGTAATGTATATCTGTGCCATTGTATGCTGAAGTTAATTCACGATTCAAATTCACAGGGTTTTATTGAGACTGTGGAAGACTAAGGGGGCTTCTGAAGTACTATTAAATACACTTTGCATTACAGCAATGTCCTCTGAGCCTTTGGAGCCTGGGAGTAGAATATAGTGGTTTGAATGAGAATGTGTACCATAGGCTCAAATATCTGAACCCTGGTGGTGATTTAACAGGCTACACCTCACTAGAGGAAGGCTCTGAGGATAGTATGTAGACTAGCCTCAATTCCAGTTCACTATCTCTGTTCATGTTTGGGGTTTAACATATGATCTCTCAGCTCCCTGCCATGATGGTCTCATCCTTCTGGAAGCACAAGCCAAAATAATTTCTTCCATAAATTGCCTTGGTCATAGTATGTTTATTTTACAGCAACAGAAATGTAAATAATACAGACTATAAATAATTGAGGATTAAAACAATTTTTTCTTAATCCTAAAATGTTCACAATAAAATTGGGCACCAAAAAAGTAAAATGTACTCAACCTCTGTATTCCACTAAATATTTCAGACAGTGTCCCATCCTCCTGCATAGCAGAAGTGCTTCTCCAGCATCTGGATCTTGGCAGCATGTACTCATCCTACAACCAAAAAAAGGCAAGACAATAAACAACAGTTACAGCTCCCTGCCACACAATTAACTTAAAAGACCCCTGACAGATTTACAAATACAATCTCATTTTTTTAACCCTAAAATAATTAGGCTTCACTGTTTTGATTATAATATCTTTAAAGTAAAGCTAGAGGTGACAACAATGGTATGTGTTGTCCAAACTGCAAACACCTTGTTTTTACCGATTTTTAAAATGTTATATATTCCCTGTATTTTCTCAAAATAGACACATGAAAAAGAAAATGTTTTACTCTGTATAGATGATTAACTGACAATACTATGTACTAGATACTTATATATTTTTCCCAATTCTCGGTATTACTAGCAATGCTGAGATAAACTAAAATATATTAAATTGTTCTGTGCAAGAATATCTACTTCTTCAGGACAAAATCCTTGACACTAAAATAAACTTTAAGAGTTAGAGTTTATGAACACTGAAAATACAGAGTTGGTGTATAAAGTCACATGTTATACCTGAAGCCATACCATAGAATAAAAATAACAAAACTTATCTAGACATGTAAATATCTTTAATCATTAAAACACACCTATTTCCCAGCCATCATTTTCTGCTTGCTTCCTGCAACACTGCCTCATGGTGGCTGGAACTTCTGTATGGAGAGAAAAAACAAGTCAATTTTATACCATAATGTACTTCTCATTGATCTTCTATGAAGGAAAATGGGAAATTTGAAAATTTAAATGTCCGAGTAATGCAAGACAAAAGATTACTGCCAAGTAAACCTTATCAAAATGAATTATTCTCAGGTTGCTGTATCTGTTCTGTTCTATCTGTCCAGAGAACATCCACCCTACCATTTAAGCCTCATATGAAAACACTTCTCAATTTTTCAACTGGATCAGAGGGGTCAATGGAGAAAGAATCTATGCCCTCCTGAATAACAACACTTATCATTCACTTTGCATAAAACATCGATAAGTCCAACTAACAGTCACTTACTTTTTACCGCTAACTAGTTAAACAATCTACTAAAATATTCCCTTTATCATCTGACCTAAAATGTGCCTTAAACCGTGTCATATTAGCCACTCAAGAAAACACACACAGTATAACACATTTGGTGGTGCACGCCTTTAATCCCAGCATTTGGGAGGCAGAGGCAGGGGGATGATGGTCCTGGAATAACGATCAATAATCAATACCGATCAATAATCAATAAACACTAATCAATAATTATCAATACTAATTGGTAGCCAATAATGATCAATAATTTTTGGAACGTGCCTTTAATCCCAGCACTTGGGAAGCAGAGGCAGGCAGATTTCTGAGTTCAAGGCCAGCCTGGTCTACAGAGTGAGTTCCAGGACAGCCAAGGCTACATAGAGAAACCCTGTCTTGAAAAAAAAAAAAAAATGCATCCCCCAAGAAGTTCATTAAAAGAATACATCATAAGGGGCTGATTATTGTGATAACAAATTTAATACATGAGGCTGAAATATAATACAGCAAGGGAGTATTACTGCAGCCCCATGCCAAGATGTGCTCTCGAGAAATTACTACACGCAAGAGGTCAGGTATAAGGAGGTTAATTGGGAGAAGGGAGAGGGGTGAAGCCTGCAGACTGGGTAGATTATAATTGATGGCACATGTTTTCAATGCCAGCACTCGGGAGGCAGAGGCAAGCAGATTTCTGAGTTCGAAGCCAGCCTGGTCTACAGAGTGAGTTCCAGAACAGCCAGGACTACACAGCGAAACCCTGTCTTGAAAAACAAAACAAAACAAACGAAAAAAAAAAAAAAAAAAAAAAAAAAAACATCATCCCTTAAGAGTCAAAGAGATTCCTATTACAAAATTACTGCTTAAAACTCTGAATCTATATACCTCCTTTTACAAGGAAATGACTTGAGAATTCTGCTAATGTGTATGTCACAGCCATTAAATATAATTAGTGAATGAGAATGTCCCCCAGACTCAGATATTTGGACACTTGTCAGCTGGTGGTGCTGTTTGGAAGGGATTAACAGGTATGCTCTTGCTGGAGGAAGTAAGTCCCAGGAGGTGAGCTTTGAGAGGATGAAGACTGTTGTCATATCCAGTCTGCTCCCTCTGCTTCCTGCTTTGTGGCTGAAGATGTGAGCTCCCAGCATTCTGCTCCAGCTGCCATGCCTGCTGCTTGCTGCACTGCTTCCCATCATGATGTCTATTAAACTGTAAACAAAGTTACTCTCTCATGGGAAAAGGAAGGAGAAGGTGGCTTCCTCAGGTTTGCAGCTTACTTGGCAGAACACCAGGATTCTCTGCTTGAGAACATAAGCTTCCTCTGTCTCAGTCAGCTGAGAATGACAAAGACTCTAGGTTGCCTGGAAGCCAGCAAGCTGGGAGCAGTCTCCTCATGCCATTTCTCTACAAATAGTCAAATATATCTTCAAATTTAAAGCTATGTATTACACCTATAATTTCAGTGTCTGGGAGGTTGAATGAGAATCAGGAGTTCAGGGCAAGACCCATTTACATAATGAGCTCAAGACCAGACTACAGGAACACAGTCTCAGTTATAAATAATATATAAATAAGAAATAAAAATATAGTAATTCAGCCGGGCAGGGGTGGTACACACCTTTAATCCCAGCACTCGGGAGGGAAGCAGAGGCTGGGGATCACGGTGATGGAATAACGATCAACAATCAATGCCAATCAATAATTAATAAATGGTAATCAACAATTATCAATACTAATTGATAACCAATAATGATCAATAATTGATGGCGCACACCTTTAATCCCAGCAGTCGGGAGGCAGAGGCATGTGGATTTCTGAGTTCAAGGCCAGCCTGGTCTACACAGTGAATTCCAGGACAGCCAGGGCTACACAGAGAAACCCTGTCTCGAAAAAACCAAAATAAGTAAGTAAGTAAGTAAATAAATAAATAAATAAAATAGTAATTCATTTGATAACTCATTTAAAACCACCTTATGCTCATCAGGGTTTCTGCTGAGAAAAGTCAGTAAGAAAATTCTTACTGATGGTGTAGTGAGGAGGGTAGACAGGTCTGACACTGAGATAAATGCTAAGACTATGGATATGGATCAGGGGTGCAGTACTTACCTACCATTCAAGAGGCAGTGGCCTTGGTGTCAATACTGAGAAAAAAAAAAACAAAAAACAGAACAAACAAACAAACAAAAAAAAAACACGCAAACCCCATAGAAAACTAAAACTGCGTTTTCTATACTAAATTGTCCCAAGGCAAAGACACCTCCCAAGTAGTGGAAATTAGTTAAGAATAAGAGTAGAACAAAATTTACAAAGATCTGCTATGTCTCCCCAAATGGGATTCTTTCCCCTCTGAGAGTAGATGGTCTGTCAACTCCAGAGGAGGGGCTGAAAAGTGGGCCATGTTTTTAACAAACACCATACTAAATTAATGAGAACTGGAGACTAAGAATTTTCCAAATATACTGATCTCTATATTGGGTTGTTTGTATCTTAGAAATAAGAACAAACTAGAAGTAAACAAATTAAGTTTCCCAGAATCAAATGCCACCTCTGTTAGAAGTCTGCACACAGCTTAGAACACACAACACCAAACCAAACAATTCCAAGTGGGGGGTAAGTTATTCAGGGGAAAGATGGTGAGGGAGAGAAGTAGAAGAAGAGGGAAGAAGACAGTGAGATCAGGGGGTCTCCAAGGTAAAGGTGAGGTAACCAGGTGGATTCTGGGAATGTATGGCTGTTGCTTTGGCAACAATGTGGGGGTCACCTAGATGTGATGTCACTGGGTTCAGAGCCTGATACCAACAACCTCACAATAGTTTATCTGTAAAGTGGACTGAAGTAACCCTGGCAAGAAGCAACTGGCTAGAGCAACTGTATTCCACTATGACAGCACTTTTGTTTACAGTCAATTTACAAATACAACTGTGACACAAAGAAATAAACTTTACAAATGAGAGCCACCTAAGAACAAAATTAGTGGGTAGAGAACTTTAGCCTTTTCAATAACCATGCTATGTTCAAGGAGATAAAGCAAAGGATAAATAAAAGTTAGCTTATAAGTCTTTAGCCTTAAAACAAACTACAAATCTGTTTTAAGTTCAAACCAACAAAGGCTAGCTAGCTATGCAGCCAGATGTAAAGTGCTACCTTACCTTCACTTAGAGTTACAAGAAATATTTGTTAGCTAAAAAAATATACAATGAGTTAATTGGTGTGCACATTTAGTCACATGACATAACTCTGACATAACTCATGATGTGACACAAATGCAGAGAAAGCAACCTGTGGCAACTCCAGGATAAGGTGAGATAAGCTTATTTTGGACCAAGTCCTATCTCTCTTCTCAGTACCTTTTCCCTTACCTTAACCACCAGTTTTCTACTTAGTTACTTACAACTGAGGACATTAAGTACAGTGGAATCCAGAGACATCTGTAATCAGTTCAATACCTGGAACCTACACAGAAACCAGACTCCTACCAGATGCCCCTGACCTCCACTAGTTGAGCTTTAGTCTGTCACTACGTATTATAATGCTAACTGCAGGCCCCCAAGGCCTGACTGTCCCAGAGACAAGAGAGTCCACACATAGACCCAAGTGATGCTATTGTGATGTTTCCCCCAAATTATTGCTGACTGCTGAATAGAGATGCCAACAGTCAATACCTGATACCTGGACAGAAGAGACAGAAGCAGGTTTTAGCATTCCAGGACTTCCCCTGCATCAATGAAGAACCTGGAGGGGAAAAGAAGATAAAGGGAGGAAGCTGCCATGGGTTAGGTTAGTCATAAAATAATGACCATGTGGGTTGGCTAATTGGAGTTAAAAGCAGCTTAGACAAAACATGGCAAATTATATAGTGGGATTATTGGCTGGGATAGAGACATAACAGCTAGAGGATCAATAGCTGCTCTTCTGCTAATTAAGGCTTATTTTAAATATAAAGGTTTTATGTGTCTTTTATCTGAGAACTAAATGGCTAAAGGCAGGGTAGAACCCCTGAGTTGGGATTAAATAATTTCTACAACATCCACATACACAACTCCTGCACACTCACACACATAAAAATAATAAATGTAATTTTTAAGATTTATTTATTATATTTGTATGTGTATACTATAGCTATTTTTAGATCTACCAGAAAAGGACATCAGATTCTATTACAGATGGTTGTGACCCACCATGTGGTTGCTGGGAATTGAACTCAGGAACTCTGGAAGAACAGTCTTTGCTCTTAACTACTGAGCCATCTCTCCATTCCAATAAATGTAATTTTTAAAGAGGGTTAAAGCACTTGTCATTAAGCATGAGGACCCAAGTTCTATCACCAGAACCCCTGTGGTCTGACAACCTCCCTACTCATTGTCCTCTGACCTCCATATATGAACACGAACACATATAGACATACATACACAGAATAAAATAAGGTCATTATAAATTACTTACTTTATTTATTTATTAAAGGTTTTCCCATCATCTCTTCTTGACCCAGACTCACTCCTGTCTTTGGTTGATGTAGCAGTCTGCGGCCACAAGTCAACTGGGTTCACCTGAAAGGGGGGCTGGGAATGAAAGGGGACAGAGGGCGAGAAGAGACAAAGCCAAGACAAAGTTCTCTGATTAAGGCTTGAAATTTAATAATTGGCTTTCACATATAAAAAGAAAGGGGAAGCGCCCCCCCCCCCCAGAGTCTCTTCTCCAGAGGCTGGGCAAGGAGATAGCAGTCTGGGAGGTGTCAAGGATAGCTCAGCAGTGTGGGTGAGGGGTGTGCATCCTTAATCAGGGGCCAGAGGTGTAAGGAGCAAGCTCAGCAGGCAGTCTATTCAACTTGACTCCTGTGGCCAACTTCAGGTCTCCAATGCAGGCAGCTTCCCAGGTCCTTCCTTATTTGGATCTCTAGTGGTAAACAGCATGTTCCAGCCAGCTCAACCTAGACGGGTTTGCAGCCTGGGGGACGGGCACAGGTTGACATAGCTTGTTCCCCACATCTACCTTTTTTTTCCTCATGCCTATCATGTTTGCATGTGTTTCTCCTCCATTAATGTCCACTTTTAAATCTATATTAAATGCTTTATAAACTACAGTTCTGGGGACTAGACAGATTGGTTCCAGGTTAAAAAAAACTTGCTGCTCATGCAGCCTGGAGTCCAAATCCCAGCATCCTTCAAACACCCATGACTACAGCTTCCATGAATCAGACAACATCTTCTTAGGCAGAAATACTGAAAAACTGCTTGTAATTTGGAGGAACATACACTTACAAATATACATAAAACTTTGTCCTTTTAAAATGTAGCTCACAAAAGAGTTAGGATCTGGGTCATGAGTCAAAGAGAAGTAAGTAAATATCCTGGTTCCTTTGTACCATGTGACCCAACCAAGTACTATTATGTCTACAAACCTGTTTCTGAGTGTGTCAAAGTTTTACGATGCTTTTAAATATTAAATGGGAAACCACTTAGCAAAGAGTTCTGGAACAGAGCCCATACATAGTAATTTACCAATTATTATTAAATTTTGGAACAAATGTTAAAAAGACAAGCAGTGTTTCATTTTCATTTTTAAGTGTCAGGCACATGGCTTAGAATCGTGACTTAAAGTTGAGACTGAAATACAAAAGAAATTATAAAAAGCCATTTGCCAACGATAAATGATAAGTAAAATATCTAGTATTATGAAAATATAATTGACATAGGCAGAATCATGAGTTTGTAAGAATAATTTGATGCATAATCTCAAGGTTTTTATTATTAAATATATGATATCATTTTCATAAACAATAAAGGAAAAAAACAACACATTTTTAAAAAGGAGAGCAAAGGTAAGTATGTAGAATATACTAGGTTGCTTTAAGCTCTAACTTGAGAACCAAAATAAAACATGTAGGAAAAACTCCTTGTACAAACTGGTAGAAAACATCACACTAAAGATGATAAAACACCTCTTTTTCCTGAACACTTCAAAACACAGACTTCCCTGAGATCTTCGTGTTTTCCTGTCTGGAAACAAGAAGGCCCAGTAACTTTGTCCATCACCAAAATCATATTTCCAGTAGAACATCAAAGCGAAACCTAGGAAAGCCACTCTGGTGGCTTTCTCACACTGAGTACTTTTTATTTTATTCTAGACATACAGAGAAACTATTTAGAAAGTCAAATAAACTTTGGTAGGCAACAAACTTTCACTCAAAAACAATATAAAGACGAATTCTATTTTATCTTATGACAATAAAAAATGTTGTCAGAAGACAGGCAATGGTAACACACTTTTGATCCCAGCACTGTGGATCCAGAGGTAGGTAGGCAGATCACTTGACTTTGAAACCAGCCTGATTTATAGGCTACCAAGGAAGAGGCAGGGTTTCACAGAAAAACCCTGCATCAAAAAAAAAAAAAAAAAAAAAAAAAAAAAAAAAAACAAAAAAAACCCAGCATTGTTGAAAGTGTGGGTTGTCTGCTTGTTTGATTTTAAGGGTTACTGAGATGCTCAATAAGTGAAGTGCTGCTCTGCCAGCAGAAGGGCCTCAGTTCAGACTCTTATTCACTTGAAATCTGCTGCACTGCTGCCTGTTTCTATTCAACTCCAACACTTTGTCTGACAAGACACAGGTCCTAGGAGTCAGCCAGTCCAGCCAAAATGGCAAGGCCAGGTTCAGTGCTTGACTCTAATATTAATGTAGCGAGCAGTGGAGGACATTGGGCATAGTCCTAGGGCCTCTAAACACAGCATAGAAAACTCAGACCTATGTTCTTTAGCATGTATTACCTCAATCCCTCAATATAATGCTATGAAGTAGATAATACTATAGTCATCATATACAGCTGAAAAAATGAACCAACAGAAGTCATTAACCAGTCCAGGCTCATGCAATCAGTAAATGGGGGCCGGCTGGATCTGGACTGAAGATGTCACATGTTCAAATCAACTACAGGATCCATTTAGTTAGAAATTTTTACCAAGAGCCTATTAAGTACCAGGCACAGTTCAGTTCTAAGTACTAGGGATAAAATTATAAATAATCTAATGGATCTCTACCCTGTAGTTAGGGAGAGGAGAGCCACAAAGTCTAATGGGAATAAATAACAAGTGAAAAGTGTATCTAATAATAAATACAAAAGAGAAAAATATTTAAGACAAAACAAGAGTCAAAAAGCAAAAAGAGAGAGACTTGCTTCTATTTTAGGAATCAGGAGTTCTCTCAAGTAAAGAACAGCAATAGACGACAAAAACAACTCCCACCAGCCAGAAGAGGTGTCCAGTGTGTGTATCTGCCTGGGTAGCATCCTGATGCCCAATAGTGAGAGTCACAGGGTAAGGCTAAGGGTAAGTTGGCAGCTGCCCTGATGGCAGGGAGAAGGAGCTTAAATTCAATCCTGTACTTAACTCAGAGCTTTTCAAAGATTTTGAGCACAAAAAGTTCAATCCAAGTTATTTTTCAAAATAACTTGGAAAAGATCATACTTATGTGAGGCACAGCAAGCAAAGTAAGGACACCAAATGACAGCACTAATCCCACAATTTAAGGAAGATGACACTAGAACTTAAGACTTGGCTTTTTTGTATAAGGTTTACAAGGAGATGAGATATTAAAAGAACATACAACCTGTCTCTCAATAATCACTTTTCTCATACTCTCAAATTCTGTTCAAAGAAAATTACATTTCTAAATATCTATGAATACCCACATTGTTTCAGTTGGCATTGTGGTTAATAGAAAAGAAGGAAAAAGTATTTTGATTGCTTTTTTTCCAGTATTCTGCTTAACTTACCCTGTGACTTATTTTGGTTTTTATTTATGGAAACTATGCAAGGCAGAGGAAGAAACCTTACACGGGAAGTGAGCAGTGAGAGGAAGCTGGAGAACCGCAGCCCAGGCCCCTGGCACCCCTGGCGCCCGTGCCCTGATCTGCAAAATCTGGAGGAGCAGATGCTCACATGCACAGGGAATGAATGGCTTGGGTCGCACCAGCGCAGGAGGAAAGAGTGACTTGTGACACTGTCTCAGGGGCTCAGAGGCAGGCCCGTGGGCACACAGGTCGGCGAACCACGCAGTGCAGGCAGCAGAGCTGGGGTGGCCGTACCGCTGTGGAGAGGGAACCAGGGGTCCTGGTTACACAGTTCGGCAGCCTGAGGTGCGAGGACAGCTCGGACAGAGGCCTCCAGGCTCCCAACCATTCCCAGACCCGCTGGCCCCTGCGGGGGTCGCTCACCTTCCATGCTGCCTCAACACACCATACCTGGGCCTCTGTGTCGCTGCCGCCACTCAGTGCCGTCACCGCAGCCAGGAGGACTCCGGAGAAGGTAACCAGTCAGCAGGGATCCGAGCGGCATTATCTGCACCGCACTGCAGCCCTCGATTCCTCAGTCCGGACACTGCCTCGCACCTCCACAATGGCCCCGCCCCGCTCCTCCCCCCACCAGGCTTCTCTAGCGCCCCACCCTCATCCTCTGAGTGACTGGGCAGCAGCATGAGAGCGGCTCGCATTCAGTGTGCACAGTGAACAGGGGCTGCTAGGGCAGAGAGCTAGGCGACCCAGTCCTGGTCCTCCAGCCGAGTTGGGGATGGCATAGCTTTGGGGTCCATTGCTGGCTGGCAAAGGAGGCCTCTGTGGTATCCAGTCTGAGACTCCATTGTTATTGCAATAATCTTTATTGTTGGAAGACTCAAACAGGAAGCCAACCAACTCTTTCCCAAAGTTCAACACTTTCCTTCCTCCACCTTAGACATTTGAAAGAGTTTGCAAACACTTAAATAATCAGTACTCTTTTCAAAACTGACTTTGCAAACCTGATGTTCCTGCCCCCCCCAGAAAGACAGGAGATATTCAAATAAAATCGCTCTGGGTCTCCCTCTTTTTCACTCTACTTCATAAATTCAACTTCGGTATTACATCCCCATCCCTAGAAAGCTGCATGTTTCTCTGGGAACACCTGAAAAAAATAGATAAAGCTTAATTTCAGGAGTTACAGAGCTCCTAAATTTACCACCAGCAGGTCATGTCATGAAATGCCAAAGGGAAGAAAAAAAAAAGAAAGAAACTGAAGATTTGGAAAATTGATATTTTAAAAATTGTCTCTACACAGCAGTTGTTTCCACTAAGAAAACTGACAAAGTTTATTTTTGAGACGGAAAAATGCACATGTTCCAACACCATTCACAAAATTCATTATAACCCAATAAATTAGTTATAGCATACCTTCTGTCCACCACTCACTGTACCATGCCTTTGTGCCAATGGATGAACACATTGATTTCCTGTGTTCAAAAATACTTTTAGTGGCCAGCAGTGGCCTAAATTTTTACTGTCTGAGAATAGGCTAGAAACTCTATCTTCTGCCTTTGATCTAATTTTTAAAGATCAAATGCCTCAATATGTTAATATGTACAATTAAATTCCTTTGTGCTTACTGTATAAGTCTATTTTTAGGCTTCTTATCTGTCATGCCAGGAATCAATCCCAGAATTCCCATGGAACCCACTTTTAAAGAATTTGAGTATATCCTGGCAAAACCTTTTCAAGTCTTCTCTAAAGCAGTTTTTCACTCAGTCTCTCTTCTGTGGAGCTTAATATCTCTGTATACTTAAATGATTACCATTATACTCCCTTCTGTCCCTAAAACCAATTAAATCAATTTTCCTTATTGCTGTCCTTTTCCTGCTTTTTGGAGGCCAGCAGCCTTTTACTGTCTGCCTCTGCCTTCCTCCAAACAGCCTGTCTCTGCACAGCAAGAACTCCCAGCACCTGTGAGCAGCTCTTCCTAATAGTTCCAAAGCACAGGAAGAATTCCCCATGTGGTTCATGCAAAATCTGTATTCCCTTCTATCTTTAAGAACAATTAAACCAAACTTTAGAATCCTATCCTTTGATTACCTGCTTGTAAGAAGCAGGCACCTTTAGCTTTTCATGTCTGGCTCCCTGCCTCAGAGCAGACATCCTGTCTGATTTCACAGCAGGGGATCCTAGCACCTGTGAGCCCAGCCAGTCCCTGTGTTCCCTTGTTTAAGTTCCCCACCTCCCCCGCCCCCAGAAACTGCAGCCACCACTTGACTCACTTCACTCTTCTTTCTGAGAAACCAATTTTTCCTCTTCCTAGACTTATATCACTGTGTGTATGTGATCAATCAAATAATTCCTAAATTAATAGTGGATTCTTGACTGTATCTTTTTACTTTTTTTTTTTTTAATTTCATACAATGTATTTTGATCAGGTTTTCCCCTTCCTCAAATTCTCCCAAAATGTAGTCTTGATGAGACTGACCTATACTTGAGAGGGTGAGGAGTCCTTTAGTGGGCAACTCTAGGCTTGAGATCTAGGATAAATAACAGCAACTCAGTTCAAAGTGCGGGAAACCTCAGAAAAATACAGGCTGCAGATGCAGTACCCACTTTTATTGAAGTTTAAAATTTAGGAATGGGATCAGAAGTCTGAGACATTGCTACATACTCAGGTCAGGTGTCTGTGTGATAGAGCAGCAGACCCAGACCAAAGTGCAGGTGAACAGAACTTAGATTCCTGTGCAAGCTTCTCTGGTGTTCCGTATTCACTTCATCCATGGATGGTGCCTATGGGGTGGGTACCATCTCATTCCTTCCTGAGCCATGTTCCAGTTGCTTCTGGAAATTCCCTCACAGACTCATGGGAAGTAGTTCAAGTGTGTTTCAAACTGCTTAAAGTGACAACCAGGTTTAACCATCACAGGGGGTATCATCCCAAAAGAAGCTACTAAGGTAACACATTCATCAGCTGGGGTTTAAGCATATGACAGGATTTCTTTCTATTTAAAGAAACAAGAGAATGGGATTAAAATAGAAAAAAATAGGGGAGGTGTTTGGTGCACATTGCATGTAGTTCTGTCTCTGAGCAACTCGGCTTCCATTATACTTTAAACCACTGCACTCAGCCAGCCTTATTATAAGGTAAAAGCAGCATGATTTTAAAAATGCAACATATGTACACAGATGAGTCACAGTATCACAGCACAATGGATTTAGGAGTTTATCAGGCCAAACAGCAGTTCTCACTGAGGCCACACAAATGTTGGGACTTGATTCATGTCACATGAACACAAGGGTTCACACTGCTGTGCTCCCTTGGAAAAAAGGCAAAAACTCTACAGCTTTACCCTTTGGACTCTGACAGGGGCATAATTTGGCTTCCACATGTACAGAGGCTTAACAAGTAATTTTTTGAGCAGTTCTGAAGGGCCACAACTAATACATTAATATATCTTATCTGATGATTATAAAATAATAAAAAATATAAAATTAGAAATGTGCTAGCTATTGGATCACTTCAGGGAAGAGTTTACACAAAACAGACTTTATAAAATTTGGTTTTATTGATTAAAAAATTGAAAGTCTGAAAATTGGATATTTAACCTCCTATTTACCTCAAATGGAAGCAAATGCAAGGGAGAGCACAGGATGAAAAATGTTGACAATGTCATCACCTGCATGTCCAACAGCTTTTTGAAATCTGGAAGACAACCTCCAGACCAGAATACAAGCTTCAAGAGAATGCCTTGACCTCCCTAATGATGAGTCTGAAGGTATTTCCCAAAATATACAAACATGGGCTTCAACTTATTGGCAGGTGGGAAAGAAAAAATCATGATGTGAAGGGTCCAGTGTCTAGCTCCTGCTAACTTTCTGTGTGACACATATCTGATCTTTCATTTACAAACTAAAGAAAAGAACACTGTGTCCTCACAGTTCACACAGGTAGGCTCCCTGGAGAGTGGCCACTACTCCACATGCAGCAGTACTTGAATGAGACAGGCTTCCTTTTCTTCTGTGGTTAACATTCTCCACACAGAAACCAGTACATTCTTATTCTTGTATCTGTATACTGATGGTCTTTCAGTCTTGCTGTGTTTGTTTGGGATAAGGTCTCACATAACTAAGGCTTGGCTTAGAATTTTTATACAGCTGAGGATGTCCTTGAACTTCTGATTCTCCTGATTCTAATTCTCAAAGATATGAAAAAACATACCAACTTTTTGCAATCCTAGAGTTTAAACTTTTCAGGCAAAAACTCTACTATGGAACTATGAATCCAGAGCCTTGCAGGTGACAGGAAAATGGGGATACCCAAAATGATGGATTTGATTCTTTAGTCTTGGGGTTGGCAGCAGTCATCATCATCATGTGATAAACTGAAGTACCACATCAGGAGAAAGAAGTTCTAACCAGCAACCTCAGACAAATGTTGTCTCGATACATGTGGCAAAAAACATCCAAGTAGCAGCAATGCTTGGAATTAGACAAGGTGTCTATTTTAGCACCTCTGTGCCAAAACTTGACATATGCATTCAGGGTCAATGTACTAAGAGACATTCACCAAAAGTTTTAACTGTCCTTCCATCTCCCAAAGAGTTCTACATGACTAATATAACAAAGCAAGTGGCTCTCATAAGCCAGCAGGGCCTGCTAGTTTTCTCCTCCCCAGAGCTGCTATGTGCCCTGAGAATACTGGCAGAGGATGACATGAATGACAAGAAATGCACCAGGCCTGGCACTTGAAAATATTTGGGTCAGGCAGTGGTGGTGGACACCTTTAATCTCAGCACTTGGGAGGCAGACGCAGACTTCGAGGCCAGCCTGGTCTAGAGAGTAAGTTCCAGGACAGCCAGGGCTACACAGAGAAACCCTGTCTCAAAATAAATAAACAGACAAAGAAAAGAAAAGAAAGTAAAGGAAATGAAAAGAAAAGCAAAGCAAAGAAAAGAAAATGTTTGGAAAAGCATGCAGTCAATGCAATGTTAACTGTCCTTCATTCTATTAAGAGAGATAAGCCAAATAGTCCTGAGAGGAAAGAAATATACCTGTAAAATACAAAGTTAGATGGCTGTTCATGAAATAGTGGTCACCTGCCGGGCAGTGGTGGTGCACACCTTTAATCCCAGCACTTGGGAGGCAGAGGCAGGCGGATTTCTGAGTTTGAGGCCAGCCTGGTCTACCTAGTGAGTTCCAGGACAGCCAGGGCTACACAGAGAAACCCTATCTGCAGATAAAAATGGGTTACTGTGCCTTTTTTATTCTTATAACTTTATAAGTATCAACAAAGCCTTCAATAGAGTATTATACGATAGACTATGGCCCAATGTCAACTTTTAATTCCTACTAGTGACAGGCCTTAAAATACCACATTTCTCCATTCTGACCACAGCAGAATGCTGTCTATAAGGGTGAGCTCCACATAGGAGGTTCAGTGGTCACATGCAACAAATAGAGAAACAGAAGAGTGGTGTTGTTGCGACCCCTGCTGGCCAAAGGTAGTTTACTTGTCCTTAAGAAGTGAGCATATGGATATCAAGTATGGGGTGCCACCTTGTGGAAGTAAGAAGTTAGTGCACCTGACCTGTGTCTCTTCCCACAGTTGCCTTCAAGTCCAAGAGTTGGAGGAGACCTGAATCACCCTCACCACAGGCACTCCTCTCTCATAAGAAACCCAGCCTCAGTTTTAAGGAGACAGACACTTGAGAATTGTGTGCAACCCTCAATCTGGCAAAAGTTCAAAAGACTTTCAGACTCATAAAAATGCTGAAGGCACTGAACACCATTAAACAATTCAGGTTGGTGTCTTCTGTCTAGTCCAATGGAAGAAAGTCTTGAAATACCCAGGTAAAAATTCTTAACCTATAAGTCATGTCAGATGTCGTGAATCATCTAAGCTAATAGCATGTTTTATAAAATGCCATAGTAGGCACTGAATTGTTTGTGGTTTTAGGACATGAAGAAGAAGGTGCCTGTCATGTTGGTGGCCCACTGTTAGTTCAAAAGCCCAACAAGCAGGAGGGCAGAAGCAGGTAAATGTCAGGGAGTAGAACATCCTAGTTTACATACAGAGTTCCAGGCTAAATACACACAGAAACAAACCTTCCATTACCAAATGCAATTTTCAGTAATTGACACCAAAATGACCATGTTACTGCAGATGTGTGTCCATTCTGAGTGCAAAATGTAAGATCAAACTTTATCATGCCATCATTTGTGAAAAAATAAACTGGAGACACCAGGCAGACTAGAACAGCAGTAATGGTGCTGGAGAGATAGCTAAGATAGTTAAGAGTACTGGCAGCTGTACCAGAGGTCCTGAGTGTAATTCCCAGGAAGCACATGGCAGCTCACAACCATCTACAGTGAGACCTGGCGCCCTCTTCTGGCCTGCCTGCATGCATGCAGACAGAATGCTGCATATGTAATAAATCCTAAATAAAATAAAACAGGGCTAAAGAGATGGCTTGGTGACTGCTCTTGCAGAGGTCCTGAGTCCCAGCAGTCACACGGTGGCTCACAACCATTTGTAATGGGATCTGATGCCCTCTTCTGGTGTGTCTGAGACAGCTACAGTGTACTCACATACATAAAATAAGTAAACAATTGAAAAATAAATAAAGTAAAAATAGATTTGGAAAGCTATGTGTATCTAACATAAGAAGTACAACTACGCCGGGTAGTGGTGGCACATGCCTATAATCCCAGCACTTGGGAGGCAGAGGCAGGGGGATTTCTGAGTTCGAGGATGGCCTGGTCTACAGATTGAGTTCCAGGACAGCCAGGGCTACACAGAGAATCCCTGTCTCAGGGGGAAAAAAAGAAAGTACAACTACTGCTATCCTACATAGATATCCAGGGTGGGTCCTACAGAGTCCTTCTATTTCTCATAGTCTACCTCTTTAATAGCTGAGATCAGTCTCACTTATAAAATAACTTCAAGTCAGTTATATATGTAACAGTGTCATTTAAGCCTAGAATGAATAACATGTTTAAGGACTTCATAGAGATTTTTTACTCAGTTTGCAGCTTTTGGCAAGAAGTGCTATTTTTCTTCCTACTTTGCATTTTTTTAAAGATATCTTGTGTGTTGAAGAGATGAATCAGCAGTTGAGACTACTGACTGACTCCTTGTTCATAGGTACTGTGTTTGATTTCCTGCAACCTTAGGGTGGCTTACCACCATCTGTAATGGGATCTAATACTCTCTCCTGGTGTGTATGAAAACAGTTATAGTATCCTCATATAAGTGAAAAAATAAGTCTCTAAAAAAAAGAAAGTGTCGCTTCTCTATCCGACCAGCAGACATGAACAAGTTCTTCAACGCAATTTATTCAGGATCCTTTACCATCCTCTCTCTCTAGAAGCCCCTCTCCTCCAGCCCCTTAATGGCCGTCCTTTTATGCACCTGCCATGTGGACTGGACATGCCTCATTGGTGAACATTAAACAGCCTGATTCTGTGTGGCAGGGAGTCTGCACAATAGTTCTGCAGTCGTGGCTCTGTTAGGGGAAGGCAGGCAGCTCACAAACTACCAAGAAGTGGTGCTTGAGACTTTGCAGGCACCATTCACCATGGAACCAACTCCTCACAGGGAAGATCTCAGTGTAAACTGGTGCACATGAATATTACAGACTTACTATATGAACAAAACTAACATTGAGGACACAGGGACCAATCTACATTTTTACCCAAAGTTTTGAAGGCAATCTTTCTCATCGCTATGCCCAGCTGTGAAGAGTCATTTCATGGTTGTGGTGAGCAACTTTGTTTATCACTTCCATGAGTCAGTTCTTTCTATGTTAATGAGAACATTTCTGTAGTATCTGGTTACAGTTAATTCTGATTGGCTCTTTGATTCTGACATCTTTGTTGCTCCAGTTTTCTAGTCTCTGAGTGTTTTGCCTGTTGATTGGGTGCTTATATGAGTGAGGACAATGACCAATCTTAATAACATCTTCTGGTCCCGGAGTAGTAAACTCTTTCAAAGTAACTTAGAATGTTAAGAGATAGAGACCAGGTTGTGTACTAGAAATAGGATAGGGTTCAAAGAGATAGCACTGTACCCAGAACTGTATGTTTACATGTATCATATTTTTGAAATTAGACCATAAAATTTAATTATACATCCTCATGTTACTATTTCAAGAAAAGATTCAGAGCCATATTATCAGTTTATATTTATTCTACCTGTGTAGATATAAGAATTAAATATATTTTTGTCCTTTCATATCAATTTTTAAGTTTATTTTCATTAGGAACAAAATGAATTAGGGTCAAGTTAACAAATTTAATTTACTTGTAATTCATTTGATATTAAGTACATGATGTAAATAACAAACCATGTCTCATGTCTATATTCTATATATAATTAATAAAAAGTCAATTTTTAATAAGCCATGAATTTATGTCGATTGCTTGTCTGGGATTCCTGTTTCAGAATTTTCATTGTCAAGTGAAAACTTCACAGAGAAATCTTAGTAAGCCTATTTTTAGTTTGGGCAGATAGTAAACCGTACATGTTTAGAGCAGAAGAGTACTGAAGGGCATTTTATCTCAGAGGAAAATTAACTGCAGCAATAGCTGACAGTGAGACCCAGCATAGGGTAGCATAAATGCTCTTTGCTGGCAGCAGGCTGTGTGGCTCTTGGCAACTTATCCTTTGATTATCTGTGGGGTTCTGTGAATATCAAAGTCTTTGCTTCCTTTGTTAGTATGCTAGTTTTGGAGGCAATGGCTGGAAAAACTTTTCGGTTTTGTTGAGAAGCTTTTCTATAAGTAAGAGAGAAGCTATCAGAATAAGAATAAAACAAACCATTAAGATATAAAATGAATACCTTGTAGGACTGATATTTCTTCTTTGTGTAATAGGGATAATATTGACACACTGGGAGCATCAAGAATAATGGTGGCCACCTTAACCTTAACCCTGAGCTTAACCCTATCCTAACCCTCACCTCTGAATTTCCTAACCTCCTAAACCTAATTCTAAAAACCCTTATCCTAATCCTAACCACCACTGTCTAATCCCCTAACCTTAACTCAAATCCTGCTTGCTGTGGGGCATATTTCTTAATTACAACTTTTGAAGTGAGAAACCCTTTATTAATCTTGCTCTTTTTAGATGTTCAGATCCACCTTTAATCTGGTCTACAGATTCTTTTGACAACCTACATATATAAAGGACTTTGAGCAGGGTGGTGTTTTTATTTTTTGTATTGGCCCTATTTTTTGACAAACCAAAGATTATTAGTTTGTTTATTTGTGTTTTAAAACTGGTATTAGTAAGTACTTAGTTCTTCAGAATTCTGGTATACACTGAAGATCAGCTGTAATATTCTGCAGCATTGAATCTACCAGTCCTTGATTTTCTAACTTCCCTTGTCCAACAGCCTTTATTGGGGCATTTTATTAAATAACCTTTCTACAGCCGGGCGGTGGTGGCACATGCCTTTAATCCCAGCACTTGGGAGGCAGAGGCAGGCTGATTTCTGAGTTCGAGGCCAGCCTGGTCTACAAAGTGAGTTCCAGGACAGCCAGGAGTACACAGAGAAACCCTGTCTCGAAAAACCAAAATAATAATAATAATAATAATAATAATAATAACCTTTCTACATACATAGATTCATTTTCTCTATGATTTGAGCTACGTTAATCTACAAAATCTGTACTAATACAACTGTTGTTTTTCTCCACTTTTCCACTAATGAAGATGTGCTGGCTACCAATAGTGCTCAACTATGTTTGCCTTTTGATTCTGACTTTTCTCCAGGGTTGATTGATACCTGTCATCTGGTGGAAGGAAGGTGCAGTTTCCCTGAACCCAGCATGAAGACACAAAACAAGACTCTTGTTTCCTAAAATCCCTCTTTAATTTTAATGGTGTTAGAATTCTGTCTAAAACTTTACCTCACAATTATCTGGTGACAGCCAGGTATCCTCCTCCCCATAGTGACCTCTCTTTAACAAGAGATAGAATGTGTTCTATGGGTGTGTAGGAAGGTGTGTAGGAATGCCCAGGACCACGGGGAATTGGACAAGACCTTAGAGAAGGGGGCAAAGAATGAAGAGACAAGAGACACAAAGAAGAAGCACCAGTCTGAATGTCTGATCTAGTGCTTAAATTTTATTGCCCAGGCTGCCATTTTAAAGGCAAGCAGGCAGGAGGGTCATCTGACAGTCAGGGTCCAGGGTCATCCCATAATTGCAGAGTTCTCTAAGTCCACAAGAATTCCTAGTCCAAATTACTTATCTAAATATTTTCTCACAAGCAAGAAGGCAATTAAAACATTTCTCAGTTCGAGTTGCTTATCTGATTAATATTTTCTCCCTGGGAGAAGGGTAATAAATAAAGTATTCCTTAACTCAGGCTGTTTACTTAACTGACACTTGCTCTCAGGCAGAAGGGGGTCTTGGCTCCCAGCATCTCCTCCTTTCTAACAATTTTTAAAGAGACTGGTCTGAGAAAGCAGACATTTGCAAATCTCATTGATAAATGAGAGGGCATTAACGAGAGGGGGGAAGATTGACCTGATCCTCCCATTATCATTAGAAATGATGTCTTTTGGGGGAGGAGAGGGTTAAATGTCTCATGGCTTCATAGGATATCCAGGGTCCTAGTCAGCTGCTTTGAGACACAAGAAACTAACACCAACCTCTATGCAATCAGGTTTACTTCAGGGGGAACTCAGATGCGGACAATTTGGGTCCTCCCCCTGAAGTGCCTCATCACACAACACTTGCAGGTACCCATGCTGTGTTCATGCCATGCAAACCAGTGTGCATAGATCTGAATTCTATGCAGCTCCTAAAGGAGATATGTCAACACAAGTCTCAGCCATGTTTCTATCAGCCAGATCAAGTCTGTGATAATATACTTGTAGATGTTTAGATGCCAAGGAGTCAATTTGTTGTTTTACAAAGCCAGTAAGTCTGTTAAAGGACCAAGGGCTGAAAGCCAAAAGGAGAAGGAGACTGACCACAGGGCCCAGGATGGAAGGGAGAAGGGTAGTAGGCCAAGGGGAAACAGAAAAGCAATTTTTAAGCTACCCTTCTTCTTGTTCTCACTGTTTCTTTTGGCATTTTAATCTCTTTCTGATCTTGGCTATACTCTCTCTAACTACCCCAGTGTGGTTAGTATAAAAACAGCATTTCTCCTTGAGGGCAGCACATAGTCCCTTGCTGAAGGAAAGCCATATCCAGCCCTCTGCGTTTTTGGGGGGATCACTTCAGACAGCAAAATGAGGGATTTTTTCCAGATTAGTGATGTCAGTCTCTAGCTGTTCGATGTCCTTGTCAATGTCCCCTCGAAGTTCCAGTAGTAGAAGTCCTGAGGCTGGCATCAGAATTAGAACTTCCAACAGCAGACACCAAGGGTGGCCTCTTTTTATCTGGAAAGGAAAAAAAAGAGAATTCTCAGGGAGATCTCTCTTCCCTGGAACTGTCATCATGACCTAAGGCATTTTTGTCATTATCTATTTGTTTAATCAATCATTCAGGGAACCATCGGGCTCCTCCTTCTTTTGTGTCAAAAATACAAGCAGAGCCCCTGCCCCAGATAAGGACAGGGTCAGGGCCATTCCATCTAGATGTAAAGGGGTCTCTCCACATAACTGTGGCATAGTTTTTATTGGTCTCAGGATGCCAAAGGCGATCAGCAGCAGACTTGCCATGAGTATCCAGATTTAGAAATTTGAGAACAAACAAGGCATTGTGAGAATATTTCTAGGGGACCCCTTCTGGGTATATAACTTCCCCATTTTTAATTTATGTAAAGTGTTCTTGATAGTCTGGTGGGCACGTTCAACAATGCCTTGCCTTTGAGGATTATAAGGGATGCCAGTAATATGTCTGATTTGTAATTGGTGGCAAAACTCTTGAAATTTTTTTCCAGTGTACCTTGGACCACTGTCTGTCTTAATGACCTTAGGCTTATCCTTGACAGAGAGACAATTTAAAACGTGAGCTATAACACTTTTGAAGCCTCTCCAGTATGTAAGCTAGCAAAAATAAATCCACTAAAGGTGTCTATGGTCACATGAAGATATTCAAGTCTTCTAAATTCAGGAACGTGTGTGACATCCATTTGCCATATTTGATTTGGGACCAAACCTCTGTGGTTATCACCCAGGTGGGGGTGGGCAAAAGTGTGACACAGGTGGGGCATTGTTTAACAATCTGGCATGCCTGTTCACGAGTAATCTTAAAAAGCAGGCGAAGGGTCTGAGCATTTAAATGATGTAAAGCATGACTCTTCTGGACCTGTTCTACAGAACCTAACAACACTGGAAAGGTCAAGTGGGGGGCAGCATCTGCACAGGCTTTTCCTCTAGAGAGGGGACCAGGCAGATCAGAATGAGCAAGGAGATGTCCAACAAAAAAGGGGTGTCATCTAGAGGCAATCAGCTTTTGAAGCTGAGAAAAAAGAGGGGCAGCATTTGTGGGGGGTCTAATGTATGGGACCATTTTAAGAATGGGAACAGAATGAGCAATATAGGCACTGTCAGTATACAACGTAAAAGGGCAATCTTTTAGTAACTGAAAAATCTTTATTACTGCAAAAAGTTCTACAAGTTGGGCTGATTTAAAGGAGGACTAAATTCTGTCCTGATTTAACAGTCAAGGGACCAGAGGTGGACGAGGCCAGGATCATTATTTCACCCGTGAAATCATTGTCAATCACTCCGGGGAAGATATTTAAACCCTAAAAAGTGGAGCTGGTATGCCCAAGAAGAAGTCCAAAAGTATTGGGGGGGCGGGTCAAGGGGCCAAAGACCCAAGTATGTAGAACTTGTGTCCCCATCTCAGGTGTTAATATTGTATCGATGGAGGAACAGAGGTCCAATCCTGTGCTACTTGCAGTTGTTCCTTGGAGGGAGGTAATGTTTGAGTCTGAGGGGTTAATGTTTGAGGGACAAACCTGATAGCCCCAGGGTTTTGCCTCGGATTTGGGGCCAGGTGCTGGCCCCTCTGGAAGTTTCCCTGCTTCTGAGGCAAGGTATTATTTTGTATTTTTACCTTGTCATGGCACTCTTAAGCCCAATGTCTACCTCGATGGCAGCAGGGACACAAGGAGGCAGGGAGAGTACCTTCTGCCTTAGGAGCTTTGCACTCCCTAGAAAAATGTCCTGGCTGTTTACAGTTAAAGCACTTTTTCTGGTGGTCATCCTGCTTGAAATCCTTAAGGGCAGCTCCAATGGCAAGTCCTATTGCATGAGCTGAACCAACGCCTGCACACAGTTTTATATAATCAGAAATTTCAGCACCACTACAGTGGGGTGGGGTCGTATTGCAGCCTAGCAGGCATTATTTGCATTCTCAAATGCAAGGTGTTTGAGAAAAGCATTTTTGTTTTCCTCATGACCAACAAGTCTTTCAGCTGCATCAGTAAGGCGACTGATAAAGTTACTATAAGGCTCATCTGGGCCCTGGGGGACCTGGGCAAGGGAAGTGGTTGCTGATCCTTTTGGAGGAAGTTGTTTCCAAGCCTTAAGACCCACATTTTCAATTTGGACTAGAAGGCCAGGAGGGGACCGAGCCTGTTTTTCATTAGTATCATAAGGGCTGTGCCCCAAAAGCTTATCTTAGGTCCACTTCTTAGAGGTTTTACTTTCAGAATTGCAAAGCGCTATTTCTCTGCAGTTTTCAACAAAATCTGTCTTCCAGAGAACATAGTCGCCTCCAGCCAGAGTGGCACGGGCTAAAAAATACCAATCATTGGGAACAAGCCACTGTTCACTCAAATTTTGAATTAAGGATAAAGTAAAGGGAGCTGTTGGTCAGTAATTTGTTACTGCCATTTTTAAGTCTTTCAGCTGACGGAACCCTAGCTTGTGATACTGTTGACTTTTTATTTCATCTTCCTCACTTTCTGAGTCCCCTGAGGCTTTGTTTTCATTATCAGAGGCCTCACTGCTTAAAGTCACCTTATCCTTATTGTCTTCCCCAGCAGGAGAGTCATTTCTCCTTTTAAAGGGTGAGGCAGTGTTTTTATTTCTGTTATTGGAAGAGACAGCATATTTGCTTTTGGTAACAGGAAAGGCCAGTACAGGTTTTGGAGATTTTGGTTTAGATTTATTCTTAGAGATAGCAGGCATTGGGGAGAGGGAAGGTAGTTCTAAACCAAGAGCTCACAGTTCTTTTACTAACTGCAAATATTCCCGTTTTTCCTCTATTAACTTTCTAAGAGAAGCCATTTTTTGTGAAAGTTGGGCTTTAGCCTTGGTGGTATGATCATTAATATTGGCCAAGTCGAGGACGGGGCACAAAATGGAGCAGCAATCGTATATGGAGTTGGTCCTGGCATGAATGAGCACAGGGGCAGCAAGTCAGGATTACAGTATTTAGCTGCCCCCTTCTCTAGGGACAATGTCTCTGCAGGTGATTGTCGGGCCCATTCTTGGCCAGGGATTTTAAGGATGCAAAGGAGGGGTAAATGTTAGCAGGAAGGGGTTTTTGCAGTTACTGGCTCAGCTGGAGCAGCCTCAAGGGGAGCAGCAGGGATGTCTAAATCAGGTATGCGAATAGAAACAGACTCACACACAGAGGGTGGTCTAGAGTGTCACTGTAAGACCTTTTCCGCTTCTTTCACTAACTCATGAATATCTGGAAATTGTATATAGACTTGAAGTATATTGTTCACCAGGTTCCAATAGGAAAAAGCCTGAACAGGGACTTTCTCAGGACCAAAGATTTTGTAAAAATCTTTTAAGCAATCTCCAACCCTAGCCCATCATTTCTCATCAGTAGTCCCCTCATGGGGAAACCATGGACAAATATCACCAATGAATTCAAAAAATTTTTTAAGATCCTTTTTCTTAACCCTTACTCCTCGTGCCTTGAGGCTCTCTTTGAGACTCTGTAAGAACAAATCATGTTTGCTCAATGCTTGTTCCATAACTGTGTTGCTTTTTCTTACCTTCACTGGATCAATCTCACAGGTGGGCTACTCTGTGGCGATCACAATGCGCATCTTCTCTCTTCTCTTTTCTCTCTGGAGAAGTGTTGATCCTATGTTTACAGGATGTCCCAGTAGAAGCAACATTTAATCGCCCCCTGACCCAAAGGGCCACAAGTCAAGCGCCAAGATGCCCTGGCCCTCGGGGATTCGACAAGACCCTAGGGAAAGGGGCAAAAGAATGAAGAGACAAGAGACACAAGGAAGAAGCACCAGTCTGAATGTCTGCTCTAGCCCTTAAATTTTATTGTTCAGGCTGCCATTATAAAGGCAAGCAGACAGTAGGGTCATCTGACAGTCAGAGTCCAGGGTCATCCCATAATCGCAGAATTCTTTAAGCCCACAAGTATTCCTAGCCCAAATTGCTTACCTAAATATTTTCTCACAAGCAAGAAGGCAATTAAAACATTTCTCAGCTCATTACTTATCTGATTAATATTTCCTTCCTGGAAAAGGGGCAATAAATAAAGTATTTCTTAACTCGAGCTGTTTACTTACCTGACACTTGCTCTCAGGCAGAAGGGGGTCTTGGCTCCCAGCAGGGGAAGGGGATATAGCTCCTGGCTCCTGCTGAGATATTTTTCCCCAGCAGGGACCATGCCTCATACTGAGACAGCTCTTACCCCTGAGGAACCTGCTACAAAACTGTATAGTATAGAATATAGTTTATTCAGGATATGGGGAGGGGAGTTGAGAAGGTAGTAGAGGAAGAGAAATGCAGAGAGAGGAAGAGAATAGAGAAATAGAGGCCAGGCTTGAGCATGTGCAGAGAGAGGGGGGAAGGGTAGAGCCCAAGAGGGCAAGAGAAAGAGAACAAAAGGTCAAGAGATCAAAAGAGAGGAAGGGGTAAGCATCTACCTTTACAGGGGATCAGGCTGTTGCCAGGTAACTGTGGGGGGGGGGGAGCATACCTGGCTGTTGCCAAGTAACTGGGGTTGAGTTTAGACAGAATGCTAAGAAATAGCTGGGAAATCCTTCCACTTTTGGGTCAAATTAATACCTCCACTGCACACTGAGTACTGGGCTATGGAAGCTGTTCACCTTGATTACAGGAAGAAGAAGGCAAGTGTTGTGAGGAAAGCTCAGGTAAGGTCTGGAGTCAGGTCCTGGTAACTGCAGGATCATTGTTCTTGAGACAGAACAGCAGGCAGCCTAACAGCAAGAACTGGAATGGTGGGTTCTCCCCCAGGACTGGGTGGGGTGAAATTCCTCTTTGAAGACAGAAACAAATGCTAATTGGGTGTAAACCCCTCCTGAGCTCTGGAAAAGATCTGACCCTGCTCTGGAAGCACACTTTAAACTTAAGGAGTGGTAAGGCTCACTGGCCAATCAATACTTCCAAGCAGACCTGCCAATCAGACAAGGAGGTGGTTCTTCCTGGTATCATTCTGCAAGTTCGAGTTGGTTGTGCAGGCTTGAGTGGTCATTTGTGCCCTGCTCTGAGCTTTGCTGTGGATGCTGTGTGGAGACCTCAGGGAAGATCTGAAATCAAGTCATGGTGAGCACAGGGTCACTGCCCTCAATGGGTAGTGGCAGGTGGCTGAGCAGTGGGAGCTGGATTGCTGGGTCCTCTCTGGGGCTGCATGGGAAGCATCAGCCAGATGTGACCACCTGTGAGGTCCCTGGTGATGCCCCTCATGTGTTAGATCAGGAGGTGACCTCTGAGTAACTTCACTGTCATGGCTGATTCTGAATCTGCACAAAACATTTGGACCAGTTGTTTTCTTGTAGAAACACGGGTGGTTTCTCTGACTCTGCAGCACATGTGTCCAAACCCTTTTGTCTTTTATAGTATACATTAAGAAGACAGGCATAAACCTAATCTGCTTTTATATGTTACTTGGGTTTTTGTTTAGTTTTTATAATTTTTTTCTATTGCAGTTTTTTATATTTCTTGACTTTATATTTTAGGGTTTGATTATTATATGGCAAAGAGACTTTTTCCCAATTTATTTGTCAGTTTGGATGCTTCTTGTACCTTAACAGTCATCTTCCTCTTTACTTTAAGAAATTTTTCAGTTATGATTTCATTGATAAATTTTCCAGACTTTTTTGGTGAGAGTTTTGTGACTGGGTTATTGTTCAATGTATGGATTTGCAGAGAGCCTTTGCTGAGTTCTGCCACTTTTACTGAACTGTTTGTTTGTTGTGTTCCAGAGGGAATGCTTGCTAATGTTGAAAGCAAGAAGAGGTGGGCAGGAGAGATGTACTTAGTAATCTACAAGGAGACTTTGTCATTAGCAAGGTTAACCAGCTTCTGGTGTTTAGTATAGTACTAGAGGCAACTGTGAAATTTGCATTTTGGATAACAAATATTGTGTTAGATCTATGGAAAGTTTACCTTGTGTCCTTTCAGGCATGGCATGTGGGTGAACAAAAACTATCTGCTCAAGTGGGGGCTATCATACAGGGATGAGGCAGGAAAAGAAGGGCAAGTGGGGATTATCTGCAGTATCTTTAGGAGGCATGCACAATAGGAGGGGTAATTTTCACTAATATTCTTTTCCAATGGTGAAGGCCACTGGTATTCTGTTCTAGTTGTAATGGCAACTGATATTAGGGTTTGCAGTAACAGACAGTGAGGTAGGCCTTTGGATAAAGTACCTGTTCTACTGTCAGGCATGGCTTGCAGGTAAACAGTAGTATCTTTTGATAATAAAGGGCTTAGTCAAAAAGATGAGTTTGTGAAGTCCAACCGTGTTTTTGAGGTTGCACAAAGTCCACTTGGGCAAACATCTTATGACTAAACCCACTTATCAACAGCCAGTCAAGGTACAACAGCAGGGTTTAGCTACATATAGATAATTAATAAATGTTAAAGAGGAAAAAATGTTAACCTACCCATCATAGTTGTCAGATGGTTTTGTCTCCTTGTTTGGTTCTTGCAAATTATACCAGACATGCCATTTCTAAAAAAAATAAGTTGCTGACCTGTATGTTAATGTCCCAGTCTTGTTGCAGCTGCAATAAATACTCAGCACCCCTAGACTTGGTCTCTCATTTTGGACCTGATGTGAGATTGACTGGGGAGAATCCTTGTTACTGAGCTCATAGTACAGACCTTCCTGTATTTGCATTGCAATAGGTTCTTGGTGGTCTTTGGTATACCAGTGAGTTGGGCACAACATCTTGGTGCATGGATTGGAACCCGGAAATCCTCAGAAATCCCAACTGAATGCTGATGTGTCATTGTTCTTTGTGTCAGAGTGGTTTATCTGTCAGATTTGTGTCTGTGTACCTTGGCTTTTAGATTTTTCTTGAGTATTTGCAAAGGAGGATGACTAAGGTGACTGTGGAAGCACAGTATAGTTGACGCACTGGAGCGTTGAAGCCACAAAGGGCTTGGAAGATGTTTCAAAGCCTGGTGTAGCGGATGGTGTGCACATGGTCTTAATTTTGGGGATGGTTTTCAGCTGACATTCACTCTAAAGCCAAGAAAAAGCCAGGTTCAGAACTAAATGTTTTAGTTAGGAGAGATGACAGAGGTTCTGGTTAGTCAACAAAATGATGGACTGGGTATTGGGACTAACTTGCCCCTCACTGGCACAATTAGAAATAATTATATTCTAATTGTACTTTTAGAGAAATGTTTTATTTTAACAGGAAGAGTGATATGTAGGAGAAGCTAAGGTGGGAGGAGTACTGAGAGGAAGAGAAGGAGTAAGGAGAGGAGAAGGAGAGGAAAAGTTAGGTGATGAGAGAAAGAAAGAAAGAGAAAGAGAGGGGGGACATGGAGGCAGATGTTCATGTGTCTCCACCAGTCAAAGATAGTTGATATATCTAGGTTGGGTATTGGGTTACACTTCTTTTTTTTTTTTTTTTTGGTTTTTTGAGACAGGGTTTCTCTGTGTAGCCCTGGCTGTCCTGGAACTCACTCGGTAGACCAGGCTGGCTTTGAACTCAGAAATCCACCTGTCTCTACCTCTCAATTGCTGGGATTAAAGGTGTGCGCCACCACTGCCCAGCTGGGTTACACTTCTGATTGAGCATTACCAAACTTATAAAGCCTTTGATTAACATTTTTAAAAATTGTATAAAAGCAAAAAGGAAAGGGGGCATGGAATAGGGGTTTTCTAGGGAGGGGAAATGGAGAAAGGGGATGGCATCTGAAATGTAAATAAAATATCCAAAAGAAAAAAAAATTGGGAAGGTTAAAGCCTACTTAGAACCCTGCTACATGGCTGACAGCTGTCTTCCCATCTTCACTGTCTCCTCTGTACAAGTAGAAGAATCTGCTGGGTAGCCTTTACCGCCCCCTTGTGGCTGTCTATTTTTTGTGTGGCACTTTGTTATTCTCTCACTGAGGAAATGAGACAGACTCCATCCTAATGGATTTAGTTACTAGCCCCACACCTTGGGTTAAATCCTTCTTAACAACAGGACATAGACCCATTGAGTAGTCCATGACAGAGAGCTCTTCGAGACAGCATCCAGGGCAAAGTCAGGCTCTGCCTACCTTATTTTAAAGAGTAGAAAGAAAAATACCCCATTTCTCACCTGATGAACTACCCTCTGCCCAGTTCATATGTGACTCTGTAGTTTTGAAGTTGGAACTGCCATGAGATGGAAGGTCGTTCTTCATTGATTTTCACAAATATAGCATATCTTCCTTGGACCAGAGGTCTTGTCTTTTGTCGGTGGCCATTTCCAGGTCTGTGGGACAAACTGCTTTTCTGTCCACCTTCCAGCTGTTTTAGCCTCCTCTTTGGTAGCACTGGCCTGGGAACCCAGGGTTAAAGATGCTCATCCCAGGTCAGCACAGCCTCTGAGCTCTCCATTCCAGTGTATCCTTCCCTGCTCTGACACGGGTGCCCTCCCTATCTTGTCCTTGCTCAGCCACAACTCCAACTCCCTTTTGTTGTGGCAGGGCCTCCTGTAATTGACATGGTTAAATTATTGATTTTGTGTTGTAACAACTTCCTCATTTATTATTGTGTTTGTGTCATTTTTGCTTTCAGTTCTCAGCATTTCAAAGCTACACTCATCTGAAGGAGCCTCAATCGAGGGCATGCCCTCATCCGAATGGCTGTTTGCTATGTCTGTGAGAGATAGTGTTGATGATTGATTAGGGAGGCTCTTCCACTGAGTATGGCAATATCCCTAATCAAGTGGTCCTGAGCTGGATGAGAGAGCAGGCTGAGCATGAGACAGTGACCAAGCAAGAGAGCAAGCCAGGAGACAGTGTTTATCCATGCCTTTTGCCTTAAGTTTCTAACCTAAGCTCCCAAAATGATGGACTGTGATCTGACAGAATCATGTACAACAACCATTTATTACCTGAGATGCTTTTGCTTAGAGGATTCAATCACAGCAGCAGAGTAGCAAGTTAGAACAACAACATGGTATCAAAGGCTTATTTTACTGCTGCACAGAATCTATGTTGTAGATTGCATTCTTGTGTACAGGAACAAATTTGGGGTAGAAAGGTTTTTGGATTGGTTGGTGTCTCTAACTCTCCACTATGGGTCCTGCCTGACTGCAGAATGTAGCCTCTTCAACGTCCATACATCTCAGCTAAGATCGACCACATACACTCCTAGGTGCCCTCCAGTTTATGGTCTCTGGTATATCCTAAATGTACCCCCTCGCCCCAGCCAGCTGCAGATTTTGATTAATTTTCCCCCTCTGGCCCTCTCTTGTCTCTCATCTCACCTGTTCCTGGTTCTCCCAGATTCCCCTTTTTTATCTGCTCTCCCTCCAGTTCTCTCTCTTCCATCTGCCTCCTATGATTGCTTTACTCCCCCTTCTGAGTAAGATTCAACTGTGCTCATTTGGGCCTTCTTTTTTGTTTAGTTTCTTTGTGTCTATGGAGTGTAGTGTGGGTTTCCTGTATTTTATGCTTATTTTTCACTTGTAAGTGAGTACATACATGCATATGCTTTTAGATCTGGGTTACCTCAATCGAGATGATAGTTTCGAGCTGTATCCACTTGCCTGAAAAATTCATGATGTCCTTGTATTTTATAGCTGAATAATGTTTCATTTTGTAAATGAACCACATTTTCTATATTCATATTTTGGTTAAGGGGCATCTGGATTCTTTTCAGTTTCAAGTTGTTATGATTAAAATGGCTATGAACTTAGTGGAGACCCTGTTCTAGGTCACCTGGCTTTGCAGAGTCCCTCCTGTATCTTCTGTTTGTCCTTTGAGAGGGTGTGGGCCCATGGGAATCCATGATGGTGTATCAAGTCTCTATTGGGTTACATGCATCCTCTCTGCTGAGGCCAGACCTGGCAGCCCAGTTAAGGGAACAGATTCCAGTGACAGACAGCAGCTTTAGGGACAGCTCCTGCTACAGTAGTTGTGAGACCATCATGAAGACTGAGCTGCATGCACATCTGCTACTTATGGGCCAGGGTCCTGTGTCCAGCCTGTGTGTATTATTGTTTGTGCCTTAGTCTCTGAATGTGCCCAAGGATCAAGGTTAGTTGAGTCTGCTGGTCTTCCTGTGAAGTTCCTATCCTGTTCAGGACCCTCAATCCTTTCCCCAACTCTACCATCAGAGTTACCAAGGTGCATGCAATGTTTGACTGTGGATCTCTGCTTCTACTTCAGTCAGCTGCTCGGTGGAGCCTCTCAATGGACAATTATGCAAGGTTCCTGTGTAGGAACATCACAGAATATCCTTAATAATGTCATGGATTGGAGCTTGTCCATGTGTGTCTCCAATTGAATGCATTTTCATTGGCCATTCCTTCAGTCTCTGCTGGTTGAATATGATCCTTCAGCTTTCTTCTCATGCTCCCATACATTCCGCATTTGGACTCTGTCCCTAAATCACATAAGATACAGTGCACACATTTCCTGTTTAATGCTATGCTATTTTGCACACCCGGTGGTTTTATATTTTTAACTTTATTCATTCTGTTTTTGTTTTTCTAGACCAAATTTCCCTGTGAAGGACTTCCTGCTCTGATTGTAGATATAGAAAGCACATAAGCCACCTGACATGTTTTTGTTCAATAAGCACATGCTTTTGTGCTGATCTTCATCCACATGTTTAATTTTGAAATTTAGCCATATGCATAAATTATATTCTATGTCTCTGGATTGCTTATGCTCATGTCATCAATATTATCTGATGCTTCAGAATCATTGAAATGCAGGTGTATGATGTTCTGCCTAACTGTTATGTTTGTTGTGAAATTTTTGAACAAATAATTGCATTATGACTGTGTGCATGAATATGAATATCATGTGTGCCTCATCTTTGCTGTTGTCAGAAGATGGCCTCAGAACACCTGATCTTGAAGAAATGGGCAGGTGTTGGTCCACATGTGTATGCTAGAAATTGATCACCATTATGTGGAAGACTAGCACAAACTTCCATCTCCTGAGCTATAACTCCTGAACTGCATTCTTTATTTCTGATCAGCATATACATTACTAATATTTTTATCTGTCCATTTTTAACTCTTTAAACATGCATTTCCTTTTAGTAAAATTTAATGTTGCTGTTTAAACTGGTTCACTTCATGTTTATGCAAGATGAATACAGAACTGCAGTGAATGTATAATTCTTTGCAGGAACTTCAGTAAAGAATTGTGAGTTCTCTCTATCATTTTTGTTTTCTGATTTATTTTTGTAGCAAAGTGAGGTTCTTAACATGTAACTTTTGCTGTCCTGAAACTCATTTCATGACCTTGTTGGCATCCAGCTCAATGACATACACCTGCCTGTACCTCTGCGATTAAAGACATGAGAAATATATATAGCTTGCCCATAATTTCTGTAGTTAGTAATTGTTCATAATGTTTTTCAAGTGTTTGCTAAGTACAGTTGATCTGTTTCCCCCTGCAAAACTCTCTCAATTGTCATTTGTGTTGCAAATCTATATCCAATTCAATGAGTTCAGAAGTGACACAGGCGAAGCTTATATTTCAAGTTCCTTCTAAATTGACATGGTGACAATAATTTATGTGTCAGGAAATAAGTGGAGGAATCCCCTGAATTATATGTTTACATTGTCCAGTAAGCATATATTTACTTTGTAGTGGTGTCAGTATCAGGCTTTGTGTTGTACACATGTATGTGATATTTCAGGAAACAGTGAGTTTCGATGATGTGCATCTGAACTTTACTGCAGAAGAGTGGAATTTCCTGGATCCTTCCCAGAATAATCCCTATAAAGATGTGATGCTTGAGAACTACTGGAACCTCACTGCTACAGGTAAGACTGAATTTTCTTTTGATTCTCAATATAAGGGAAAAATGTTTCTGCATTACTGATGATCATCTCTTATTTCAATAGAGAACAAGTAATATTGAGTTGAATAAATCAGGTTCATTGCTGTGAAAATTCAGAGTAACTTGAATTTTGCCTAATTCCAATACCATATCATTTATTTTCTGGTACTGTGTTTTAGGCTATAATTTGGAAGTCCATCATACTGAAGAACAACATCAAACTTCTAGAAGTCATGAAAGGTAATTTTAATGTCTAAACTGATACAAATATGCATGTGAGAAAATTTTACTATGATCTGGAAGCTCTAAAGGAAAGCAAGCATGTAAAATATCAGTCCTTTTATTGTAGCTATGATTATAATATTCTCCCAAAACTGTGTACCTCAATGTCAGTTATCTGATTTCTGTTTGCAATGCATTTCTATAAGACAGAAGAGAAAGAAACAATGCCTTAAGCGATTCCTTTATTTGATTTGTATCTCCATTAGAATGATGTTGTGGAACTACCAATTTGTATAGTCTCATTCATTATATTTAGATGTTGCACATTGAACAGTGATAAACATGTATCCATAACTTTCTAATAAGCAAATCCTCCATGATAAATTGGTGATACTCATATACTTGTAGTGAAACTTTTAAGTTTATTGTGAGGTCAGTTTATTAGAGTAAAGAATGTTGTCATGGAAAACATTAATCATGTCTGATATGAACTAAAAGTCAATGTGTGTGCATTCAATGTAGAAACCTTTCATTTTTTCTTCTTTTTTAATGGGTATATCAATTGTCAGAATGGATGAAACCTTGTGAGCATAGAGATACTAAAATAACAACGGACCTCTATCTATGTCAGAACAATGAGAAGATATGTAGTATTCTGCCTTTGGTAGACTTTCTGAACAAGATAGACATTTGCAATTAATTGGTTTTCTGACTTTACTGGGAACATCCCCAATGTCACACTGCAGACAATCTCTATGGGTACTAGAAGTTTGGACATTCTTCTGTTTGTCCTGGCTCACGATGCTGCAGTGGTGTGATTCACACTATAGGAAAAACTAAGAAAGAAATCAGTGATTAATGTCCTGATATCTTCAGCCATGTGTAATATATCATATAGAAATATCATATAGAAAATGGTTGTTATAAATGCGAGCCATGTAATAAGTGCTCTTACCATCACAAATTCTTGCAAAGAGGTAAAGCAACCCACAGTGAGCAAGTACAACCAGGAACATCAAAGTGATAAAACTTTAAGATCTGAGTGTTCTTTATTATTACACCAACTGCATAATTTATTCCTATTGATAAAAGGATTGATCAGGCTAATGAATGTGGTAAAGCTTTCACATGTGTCCATTATTGTTGCAGGCATGAAAGAAATCATACTGGAGAGAAACCACATGAATGTAATCAATGTGGTAAAGCCTTTTCACATCACAGTAATCTCCAAAGACATAAAAGTACACATACTGGAGAGAAACCTTATGAATGTAATCAATGTGGTAAAGCCTTTTCATGTCACAGAAATCTCCAAAGACATAAAAGAACACACACTGGAGAGAAACCTTATGAATGTAATCAATGTGGTAAAGCCTTTTCATGTCACAGTAATCTCCAAAGACATAAAAGAACACATACTGGAGAGAAACCCTATGAATGTAATCAATGTGGTAAAGCCTTTGCAATATCCAGTCATCTCCAATATCATAAAAGAACACATAGCAGAGAGAAACCTTATGAATGTAATCAATGTGGTAAAGCCTTTTCATGTCAGAGTGGTCTCCAATATCATAAAAGAACACATACTGGAGAGAAACCTTATGAATGTAATCAATGTGATAAAGCCTTTTCATGTAACAGTAGTCTCCAATATCATAAAAGAACACATAGCAGAGAGAAACCTTATGAATGTAATCAATGTGGTAAAGCCTTTTCATGGCACAGTCATCTCCAATATCATAGAAGAACACATACTGGAGAGAAGCCTCATGAATGTAATCAATGTGGTAAAGCCTTTTCATGTCACAGTAGTCTCCAACGTCATAAAAGAACACATACTGGAACAAACCCTCATGAATCTAATCAACATGGTAAAGCCTTTCCATAAAGTTTTTTCCTCCTAAAACATACAAGAACACATATTGGAGAAAAACTATGAATGTAATCAATGTGCTAAAGCATTTGCATGTCCCACTAGTCTGGAAAGACACTTCATGAATGTCATCAATGTGGTAAAGACTTTTCAGAACCTTAGAATCACCATTATTATAAAAAAAACACATACAGGAGAGAAACCTTATCAATGTAATAAATGTGGTAAAGCATTTGCAAGTTCAGTCATTTCCAATGACAGGAATGATTACATGCAAGAGAGAAACCTGCTTGAATATTAACACAACAGAAAGCACAGTGGAGAGAACCCTTATTAATGTAATCACTGTGGTCAAATCTTGGCAATTCACTTTTATCTGTGAATACATAATAGAACACATTCATGAGAGTCACTCAAGGTAATCAAGGTGTTAAGCCCTTGCACAGCATGGTCATCATCCAACACATAAAAGAACACATACTGGAGAGAATCTGAATGTCATGAATGAGGTAAAGCCTTTCCAGGACACACTCATCTCTGAATACACAAAGGAAAATGTGCAGAGTAAAACCTTATGAATGTAGTCAATGCAATAAACCCTTTGCATTTCACTGTACTCTCCAAACACTTAAAAGAACACACGCTTTAGAGAAACCTTAACAAATGTAATGAATGCGGTAAAGCCTGTGAATATCTCTGTAAAGTTTGAAATGATTGTTGACGCTTGTCACATTTTTTCTCATAATAAATAACCTCGAGAAACTCAATGTCAGTGTGTTGGGTAAGATCATATAAACTTATTGGCAGTCACAAATTACTTTTGCTATTATTGAAGGTGCTCAAAGACTGTTGTGATACACAAAGGCCTTAATAGATTGGTTACTTACTAAAGACTTTAGTTTTTTATAAAGATAGCAGAAAGTATTGTAGAAATAAACTGTGGTGATTTGAATATGCTTGACCCTAAGAAGTGGCAATATTAAGAGATGTGTCTTGTGGAAGATGTTACCTTTTTGAAGGAATTGAATTCCTAGGGTGGTGGCCTTTGGAGCTCAGGCCAGTACAAAAGCATCCCTCCTACCACTTGGCTGGAAGACAGTCTCTTCCTGGATGCCTTCACATGAGGATGCAGAACTCTCAGCTCCTTCTCCAGCGTCATGGCTGCAGGCATGCTGAGATTCTTCCTGCTATGATGGCGATGGACTAAACATTTGAAATTGCAAGGCAGACCCAATTAAATATTTGCCTTTAACAAAGTTGCCTTGGTTACAATTTCTCTTCTTAGCAATGGAAATTCTATCTAAGACAGAAGTTGGTACCCCAGACTTAAGCATTGCTATGATAGGCCTGAATGTTGTTATTTTTTATTTTGTTTATGGAGCAATGTGGATTTTTAGACTTTGGATCAGTATATGCATTAAGTGGAACTGACTGGGCCATCCTAGTAGGAATATGGAACACATATGTACTAAGGGTGATTTGAACTTTGTATATAGTTTTATGATGTTTTGCTGAAGAATATTGATGCCTTTCCGCTTGTCTGTAGATGTGTCCTGAAGATAAGGTAAACAGGTTGATGTTCATTGCATTAACAAAGGAAGTTACAGTGAAGCCAGCAAAGCCTTGGGCCTGTGTTTAGTCTCATGATGATTTGAGCAAGCATAGTAATCTTAGAAAGAAAATAAATATAAAATGTTAGGTCAAAGAGAAACTTGAACCATGAAGTTGAATGAAGCTAAATTCTGTGATCAATGATATTAAATGGAATTAAAGGTACGGTGACATTAGGGCCAAGATTCCATCCACCTAAACAAATGGATATGAAGTTGGACAAAGGAGAACTGTATTGTGTTAGGCATTACTATTATGTAGTTGTTTTCATGTGGACACAAGATTTATCAGTATGTGTGAAATTGACAATTGATGGATTGTGATTACTATTCTGGGTTTTCAATTTGAAATCTACAAGGATATACTTAAGTCTAGGCATGGTTGGTACATGCATTAAATCCAGGAGATCAGAGTCAGGCTGATTTCTGATTCAAGTCTTCCTTGTTCAAGTGTTCCTAAAACAGAACAAGTTTTAGGTAAAGAAAAAGCTTTGGTACAGGCAAAGTGTTACACATATATTATCCAGTGTTCAGGAGACAAAGGCATGCAGATCTGAGTTCAAGGTTCATCTACAGAGCGAGTTCAAGCACAGCCAAGCTTAGGCAATGAAGTTGTTGAAACCTATAAAGCTGGTGATGATGTAATAGAAGGAGCCATGTTCTGGCTCCAGCAAGCAGAACTCAGCAGCCTTGTGCATGTGGTTCTGGCTTTAGAGGCAAGAATAGAAGGGATGACTGAGACAATTGATGCTGGTTGCCTGTAGTTAGAAAATTAGTGAGGATGAAGAAGAAATGAGCATCACTGAGGTGAAATCTTCTGGTGTTTTCAAACAGGAGAAAGAAGTTGTATTCCAGAGGTAGCCAAGGTTGTCCCTTGTGGTGCAGCTTGACTCAGTCCTGGGTAAGACTCACCCAGGTGGCACTGGTTTTAAGGCTTGAATGTTTCATACAGTGCAGCTGAGGCTTGGCACCATGAAGGGAGCATGAGAGGAATGCAGTGAAGACTGTTTGTCACAGAAAAAACCCAGAATGTTGAAGATGTCAGTCCCACGGGATGAGCAGAAAGAGCAGCAGCAGCAGTTGAGTGGAGTCAAGCAGAACCTAGTGTTCTATAGAGGGAAGAGCTGGAGAGAGGACCCAGCTTCTTTTGAGGAGGACAGAAGATCATCTGCGGATCTCAGATACTGGAACAAAAAGCTGTAATTTTGAAATTACTTTGGAGGACCCCAAGAGTTTTAGATTCCCAAGCTATGGGATACCTTCTCAGGAAAACTACTTTCAGGAAATATCATAAGCCAAAGAGAAAGAATTGTGCTGGCAGTGAGCAGGGGCAGGAAGGAGTTGGAGATCTGAAGAACACTTTGACATCAGACATGGGGATGCAGAGTTTGGAGATTTCCTTGGCTGGCTTTGGTCTTCTTTTGGCCCAGTATTTCCTCACATTGGTGATTAGGAATGGTGAAGATATCCTGTGAATTTGGATGTTATATTATGTGCTATTTTTTTCAAAGTATAGGGGATTATGGTTACAATGATTGGATGAATCTCAGAAGAGACTTTGAACTTTGGACTTTTAACATTATGAGAGTTCTATTAGATTATGGGACTTTTTACTTTAAACCTCACATATCTTGTATTATGCTATTTTTAAATATGATGCCCCATTAAAATCATGTGTTTGTACAATCATAGGGGGGGCCAGGCAGTGGAATATGGTAGTATAAATAATGCTTGGCTTCAGGGAGTGGGAGGAAGTTATTATGAGATGTGGGCCTTGTTGGAGGAAGTGCATCACTATGGGGGTGGGCTTTGAAGTTCCCACATGATGCAGAATGGGCCCTCCTACTAGCTCCCTGGCAGACAGTCTCTTCCTGGCTGCCTTTGGATTTAAGATGCAGAACTGTCAGCTTCTTCCCCAGCATCATGTTTTCTTTCATGCCTGCCTTGCTTCCTGCTATGATGAAAAAAGGACTAAATCTCTGAAAAGTGTCAGCGCAGTCCCAATTAAACTGCTGCTTTTATAGGAGTTGCCTTGTTCATGATTTCTCTTCATAGCAATGGAAACACTGAGACAGAAACCCTGTGTGTGTATTTAATATGGTCAAGCCTTTGCACAATTCTCTAGTCTTCATTATCATGAAAGAATGTGTGCTAGAGTCTAAGCATGCCCCTGTGACTCAGGACATATCCCCTCAGTCTTAAAAATGCCTCAGAGTCCTAATCATGCTTTCTGCATCTCAGGACAGGCCCCCTGAGTCTTAAGCATGCCCCCTGTGACTCTGGACAGAGTTCTAAAACAAGCTCCCTGTATCACAGGACATGCCCCCATGAGTCTTAAGCACTCCCTCTGTGACTCAAGGACATGCCCTCTATACATTTTTTTTTTTTTTTTTGGTATTTCTTTTTTTTTTTCTTTTCAGGGCTTTTAATAGTCATATGCATGTCTGGTTTATTTCAGCTCCTTCCACTGCGAAACCTGGGGGGTAGGGACTGCTTCAGTTTCTCTGCCTTCTCCTTGTCTGTGATGACCAGGGTGTAAAAATATCTGCTGCAGCTGACCTTGAACTTCACGTTATCCTTGTTCTTCTTGATCTTGACAGATTTGGCGTTTTTTCTGCCGAGCTGTGAGCAAAAAGTCCTTGATTTCCTCAATTTTCTGAGGTATGGCGATGGGCTTTCAGGTCTGGCATCCTCATGGGCAAAGAACGGAAGACCTTTTTTTTTTTGGTTTTCAAAGATAGGGTTTCTTTGTGTAGCCCTTGCTGTCCTGGAACTCACTCTGTAGACCAGGATGGGCCTCAAGCTCAGAAATCCACCAGCCTCTGCCTCCTAAGTGCTTGGATTAAAGGGCTGTGCCACCACCACCCAGCTGGTCCTATTCATCTTTAATGCCTGAGATTCTCTCTTCCTGTCCTGTTTTCTGGGTGAACATTACCTGTATAGTTGTCAGGGCACAGGCAATTTCAATGGCTTGTTCTCAGGGACTTAGCAAAGTGCTTAAGTTGTTCCCTCCCTTATGCCGTCTATACTAGAGCTTGCCCCCCTGTGTCTCAGGACACACCCTCTAAGTTTTATGCACACCCCACTGTGACTCAGGACATGCCCCCTCAATCTTAAACATGTCCTCTGTGACTAGTCAAAACTACAAAGTCTTTGTGCCAAGTTACAGTTACATTTTTCTCCTCCATTCACTTTTTTCTATTGTTACTCTATGTCAAATGATACAGAATGTAGTTGTTTGGGTCTACACTATCACAGCCGTTTGTTCTTTTGTGGTTAGAAACCATGCATTATATTTTGAGGAATAAAACAGGAATAATAGAAAATCATGGTTAGGGGACAGTTTGTTATGTTTTAGGTAATAAAACATGAGTGATGAAGCTGGTCAGATATGTTAAGTACACAGGTCCCCTATGACCTGGAATTTAAAATTAGTTTCAGTTTATGATTAAATGAAGGGTGGTGGACAAAAAGGCAGTACTTAGGGGGGCAAGTTTCTTTTGCTTCTTCCCAACATTTGTATGTTATAGGCATATTTGAATATGTAACAGAACACACTGAAGACATAACTTATAAATGTAATCAATGAGATAAAAACTTTTTCACAATACAGTCATCTATGAACATAGAAGAACACATTCTGGAGAGAAATGCTATGAATAAGCAATGTGGTAAAGCCTTTTCATGTAGCAGTCATCCTAGAAAACATGAGATAAAGTCACAATGCAAGAAAAAACCCCATAAACATGGTCAATGTGTTAAAGTTGTGTACTTTCTGATATCTTGATAGAAGACTAAACTCTTTAGTAAGTAATGAATCTATTAAAGAGTTTGTATATTACAATAGTCTTTGAGCACCTTCAATAATATAAAAAGTCATCTGTGACTACAAATAATTTGTATGATCTTACCCAACACACATTGAGTTACTCAAGGTTATTCATTATGTAGAAAAAAAAAACATTGACGAGCGTCAACCATCAGTTCAAACTTTACGATGTCTCTCTATTTTGTTTACACTGGTAAACTCATTTGTACATACGAAGGCCACTGTTTTTTTTTTTTTTTTTTTTTTTTTTTTTAGTTAATCATGTATCCAACAACTTTGCTGAAAGTGTTTATCAGCTCTGGGAATTGTCTTTGGGAAGTTTTAGTTCACTTGTGCTTACTATCATATCATCTGCAGATTAAGATAATTTTACTTCCAAAGTTATTTAACATTGTAAATTGCAATATAGGACTAGTTAACATTAAATTGTAAATTGCAGTAAAGCAATAGTTAACATTAAATTGTAATTTCAATATAGGACTAGTTAACATTAGAATTTTAGATAGTATTTTGAATAGATATGGAGAGAATGGATCACCTTCTCTTCTTTGTGAATTAGTGGAATTAATTAGAATTTCTCTCCATAATTTAATGTTGGCTATAGGTTTGCAGTAAAGTGACATTATTACATTTACCTATGTTCCTTGTATCCTTAATCACTCCAAGAACTCTATAATACAGTGGGGTTAAATATTGTCAGAGAATTTTTCATCATCTAAGAGATTACATCTTTTTTTCTTACACTTTAATCACATTATGTTGAACCATCCCTGCACCTCTTGAACGAAGGCTACCTCATTGATCATGGTGAATGATCTTTTGACGTGGTTTCTATTTTATTTTTTTATTAAATATTTTTACATATTTGGTTTTAAAGAAAAATTGGTCTACAATTCTCATTTGTTACTGAGTCTTTATATTGAATGGATATTTGAGCAACCATGGGTTCACAAAACAAATTGGCTAAGGTTTCTTCTATTTCTATATTGTTGACTACTTTGAGGAGTATTCTCATGAACTCCTCTTTGAAAGTCTGGTATGATTCTACCCTAAAATTCATGGCCCTGGGCTCTTTTTGGTGGCAGATTTGTAATGACTTCTCTTTTTCTAGATGTTTAGGCAGTTTGAATTGTTTCCCTTAGTTTGATTTAACTTTGGTAAGAGGAACCTATTGAGGAAATTTTAAATTATTATTAGAAATTCCAGTTCAATGGAGTTGAGGCTTTTTAAAACTATGTCATTACCATTGTTTAGATTTCTTCATTGTCTGTTATTTTGTCCCCATTTTCATTTTAGATTTCATTAATTTGGATATTCTCCATCTTTTCATAAGGGTTTGACTATCTTGTCTAATAAAAGGCTCAAAGGAGCAACTCGATGTTTCCTTAAATCTTTGCATTCTTCTCTTTCTATTTTGTTGATTTCAGCCCCCAAGTTGATAATTAACTGATGTCTAATCTAGTTTTTCATTGCTTACTTCTTTCTGCTATAGAATTTAATGCATGCTGCTAAATTGCCAGTATGAGAGCTCTCCAGGTTTTTTATGTAGGCATTTTGTGCTATGAACTTTCTTCTTAACATCACACTCATTTTCTTTGTGTTCCATAAGATTCTACATGTTGCATATTCATTTGCATTGAATTTTTGAAAGTCTCCAATTTTTTCTCTATGTTCATCTTAAGCTATTTTTCATTCATAGTGAGTTGTTCAGCTTCCATGAGTTTGTAAGCTTTGTGTTCTTTCTGGTTTTGTTGATATTCAGCTGTAATCGATGGTGGTCTGATAGGAGTCATGGTGTTATTTCAATTTTCTTGTATGTATTGAGGTTGGAAGTGTGTCTGAATATGTATTCAGTTTACAAGTAAGTTTCATGAGGTGCTGAGCAGAAGGCATATTCTCCTGTATTTCAATAAAATGTTCTCTAATTATCAACTGGACTCATGTTCATGTTGTCAGTTAGGTGGAATATTTTTCTGGTTTTGTGTTGTTGTTTTTTGGTGTTCTTGTTTTGTTTTTGGTCTGGAGAATTTGTCCACTGGTGAGAATGGGGTATTGAAATCTTGGAATATGGCGGGGCAGTGGTGGCACAAGCCTTTAATCCCAGCACTTGGGAGGCAGAGGCAGGTGGATTTCTGAGTTTGAGGCTAGCCTGGTCTACAGAGTGTGTTCCAGGACAGCCAGAGCTACACAGAGAAACCCTGTCTCAAAAACAAAAACAAAAACAAAAAATCTTGGAATATAAGTGAATGAGTATTATTATGTGATTTTAACTTTAAAACACTTTCTTTTACAATGGTTGGTGACCATGTGTTTAAGGCGTAGGTGTTGAAACTTGAAATGTCATTTTTGGTGATTTTTTTTTCTTTATGAAATTTTAGTGTTTTTCTCCAATTCCTTTGATTAATTTTCTTTAAATTTTATTTTGCTATATTTTAAAATGACTACAATAGCTTACTTCTTTCGTCCATCTGCTTGGAGTATCTTTTTACATCCATTTACTTTGAATTAATGCCCATTCTTGATGTTGAGTTATATTTCTTCTATGCAATAGAAGTTAGATATTTATTAGCATCTATTCTGTTAGCCTTTGTGTTTTTATTGGTGAACTGTGGTCATTTAAAGAGTCAATGAATGATGGTTGTTAACTCCTTGTATTTTGTTGTTGTTGCTGCTGCTGGTGGTGGTGGAGCTGGTGTTGGGGTATTTGTGTGCTTTCCTTTCTTTTGAAGATAATACAAGATTATTTACTACCTGTGTTTTCATGTGTATTGTTAACTTCCTTGGGTTGGATTCTTTGTATATAACTTTGTGTAAGTTTGTGTAGATAGATATTGCTTAAATTTCCCTTTAGCATGGACTATCTGATTTTTCTATTAATAGCAATTAAATTTTTTCTACATATAATAATCTGGGCATCTGAAGTTTCTGTAGCATACATGTCCAAGACTTCTGACATTTACAGACTCCAGTGTGAGGTGATCTGCAATTTTAATAGATCTTCATTTATAGGTTTCTTGGCTTTTGACCTTTGCAGCTTTTAGGGTTCTTTCTTTGTACTGGGTGTTTTGATTATTATACAGAAAAAAAGACTTCATATTATGGTCCATTCTGTTTTGTGTTTTGATGATTCTTTTACTGTGACACACACCTTTCTCCTTATGTTAGGAAATATTTCTTCTAGAATTTTGTCATCAATATTTTCTGAGAATTTGATCTAATATTCTTCCTCTAGTCCTAGTATCCTTATGTTTAATCCTTTCACAATCTCCTGGGTTTTCTAGATACTTTATGTCAGGAAGTTTTAGATTTAACATTTTCTTTGTGTGATATTTCCATCCCTTCTATTGTATCTTCAAGGCTTGAGATTTGTCTTCCGTCTCTGTATTCTGTTTGTGAGTCTTTCCTCTGTAGTTCCTCTTTGCAGCCCTAAGGTTTTGTTTCCATCATTCCCTCATTTTTTGTTTTCATTATTGTTTCTATTTCCACTTTTAGGTATTAAATTGTTTTGTTTCCTTCTACTCTTGGTTTGGTTTTTTTTTTTTTTTTTTTTTTTTTTGGCTTTATTTATAAGATTGGTTGGTTTTCTCCACTTTTTGTTTGTGTTTTCCTGGCTGTCTTTGAGGTATTTATTGATTTGCTCCAATTCTTTGTGTTTTCCTGTATTTCTTTAAGTGATTTAGTCATTTTCACTTTAAGGGCCTCTATTATCTTCACATAGATGGTTTCAAAGTCTTTTTCTAGTATGTCAGCTATATTGGAATATTTAAGACCTTCTTTTGGAATATAAATGGGCTCACACTCATCAACCAGAGGGTAATAAATGTTAGTTCTTATTACAGAATCAGTACCAACATCATGGAATGAAATGTGGCTATCACTTCTGGAAGTGAAAAGGCCCATTTTATGTCACTGTACTTGATATACAATTGTTTCTGTCCACACAGTGAAATTTATGGTGGGACCCAACATAGGTCCATGATAGATTCCGTGAAGTATTCAGCTTACATTTAAGCCAATGTTTCATTAATGCCATGGTTGTTTTTTCTCCTTAAATTGGACAGGGAGGCAAGTGAACCACTTTTTAAATAAGTTACTTTTGTTGAGAAGATGGTTTTAATAAGATTGCTTCCAATCACTAACACTGGAGTCACCATTACCAAAATAAAACAAAACAACAAACAAAAAAAAACAACTGGTGGTGACAGGGTAAACATTTTCTAATTTCCAGCGTGTATTTATTCAAATCAGGTGAATGAAGACAAACTAGATTGATAGGTATATAATTTGGGAACTTTAGAATAATCCAATAAGTATTGAATTTCCAACTTTGGAGATATGTCCAATGCACTTTCAGTGTTAAGTCAGGTCAGATGATTGAGACACAGGCCATTGGCTGTAGCTGTGTGTGTCATGTTACAGATCACAGAAGCTAACACTGCACATAGCAGCCAAGTCAAAGAGTACTGTATTAATGCCACTTTCCCTTCCAGTAAACCATCTGCTCTTTTTCAAACTCAATGTAGATGTATATTTTTTCAATTATGTTTCTTTTTTCCTTTTTAAATTAAACTTTATTATTATTTTTTTTAATTCCAAAGTTGTTTGCCTTTCTGGTCCCTCTTCCCTGAGGTCTTCTCCCCATCTTCTTCCCTACTGCGTCTGAGAGGTTTCTTTCCCACCCTCTCCACCACCAGCACCTCCCTCCACTAGTTCCCTTTTCCCTGGGGCATCAAGTTTCTACAGGGTTAAGTGCATCTTCTCTCTTCCGTTATGGCCAGACAAGGCAGTCCTCTGCTGCACACATGCCTGGGCCATGAACCAACCCTATATGCATCTTGGTTTTTGGCTTAGACTCTGGAAGCCCTGAAGTGTCCAGGTTTGCTGACACTGTTTTGTTCTTTCTATGGGGTTGCCATCCTTTTCACCTCCTTAAGTTTTTCCTCTGACTCTTCCATATGAAACATTTCACAATAGATAGATAGATAGATAGATAGATAGATAGATAGAGAAAATCAACAAGATGGATAAACTTTTAGCCAAACTAATGAAAGGACACAGACACAATATCCTAATTACCAAAATCCGAAATGAAAAGGGAGGCATACAATTATATATATCTTCTCCTCAGCACCTCATGGTATCTTCTCCAAAATTGACCATATATCTATCACAAACCACAGGGCAGTTCTGGTACTCGCCTTTAATCCTAGCACTTGGGAGGCAGAGTCAGGTGGTTTCTGAGTTCCAGCCCCCTGGTCTACAGAGTGAGTTCCAGGAAAGCCAGGGTTACACAGAGAAACCCTGTCTCAAAAAAACAAAAAAAAATTGGTCACAAATCGAGCCTCATCAGATACAGGATGACTGAATATTCTCATGCATCCTATGAATCAGTACAGAATAAATGGACTTTCAATAATAACAAAAACAACAGAAAGCCACATTCTGAACAACTTTCTATACAATGATAACTTGTTCAGGAAAGAAATAAAGAAATTGTTGGGGGCCAACTTTTAGCAGAAAGCGGCTATCAGCTTTGCAGCCATCTTGAGCCATATACCCTGACATGTGACTTGGATTACAATAGCCTACAACAGCTGAGCCACTCCAATAATCTTGGTTTAGATACCTTGAGATTAAAGTTATGTAAGATTAAAGGTGTGTAACGTAAGAGTGACTTAAAAGTGTAGAGATCAGATTTAGAAGCAATACCTAAGGGGCATGATTAAAGGTGTGACCAAAAGGCATGGCTTAGAAGTGAGACATATAAAAGGCAGAACAGAACAGAGAACCAGACAGACTAGATTGTAGAATCAGACAACTGCAGAGAAGA